>NW_012053466.1:0-1085 GCF_000956235.1 Wasmannia auropunctata | reverse complement strand
GAGAGAGAGAGAGAGAGAGGAAGGAAGGGGCGCCCTTTTCGTTTTCTTTCTCCTTTGCCCGCTTTCCCAACCGTCTTTGCCCCTGCCCTCTTCAGCTCGCCCGAACCTCTTCGATGTTCTCTGTGTTCTCCGGAGAGGCCGCGACCAGCAATCAACGTAATGCACCCGCAGACACACCCCCGCCCACCCCGTTGTCGGCGCGCACACAGACGCGAATGTAAGCATCGTAGAGGCGCGCGTGTGTACGAACACAGCTGACGAACACAGGCTTAGTCGCGGGTACGGCGAACGGCCTGGGTACATACCCCCGGGCCAAAGGCCCCGCTAACACGAGAGAGAGAGAGAGAGAGAGAGAGAGAGAGAACGGAAAAAAAACGGATGAAAGAACGGTCGATAAAAAAAAAGAAAAGGAGAAATGCGAAATTCTAGCTGATTCTCTTCAAGTTTTAGGAGAACAAGGAATCTCGACGAGAATGCACCGGATAGTTCCTTGCGTGCTAGAGAGGCCGCATTTTGCGCGAACATCATATGTGTGGGAGTAAAGCATCCATAATGATGAGAATCTCTTCCCGAAACTTTTCCGAGGGAAGATTTACAGAGATATATATTTTTAGACTTGCGCATTCTTTTACCGTGCTGTCTTAAATCCTTGCGTTTATTTGCCGCGGTATACGAATCGTGTATACTCTCCGGCATAGATTGTATTCCGAGGGAGTGTATCATGCGCTTTACGCTGCTAACGAAATTGTTGACTGAGCAACTTATTTTGAAAGTGATGTAAACTGGATTTCGTCACGTTATGAATTTCAATGAGATGTGAATACAAATTGATGTAGGCTACTGCTTTGGAAGTATACACACCACTTCCAAAACAGATCGCTTATTTATTTCTTTGGAGATTATCTGGCCAATCTAAGTTTTAAACAATAATTAATTTTTGGCTCAGATCTTATTTATTTAACGGCTGTTGCTCTCGATATTATATTTATCCGTCAGATCTTTCACACATCACGTTTAATTCTCGGTGACACGCAAGACGCGAGAAGGACAGCCGACGTCCCATCGCGAAACTGCAACGCTTCGCT
>NW_012053465.1:0-875 GCF_000956235.1 Wasmannia auropunctata | reverse complement strand
TCTTACTCCAAAAAGTGTAGTCGTAAAAATGACAAATATAGCGAAAACAAAAGCGAGACATTTCAGCTGTCGTATATAGCAGCCGGAATGTTCGTCGAAAAGAAAGGCGAATTTTTCTGTCGGACGTTTATAAATCTTGGCCGAACGTTTCTTTGGACTGCGAGACACAGACGAGAACGCGCTCGTCCTCGCGGTGCCGTTTCCGCCGCGCGCGAAACGTCTATCGCAATAATACAAACGTCCCCGGTGATCGTTCGGGACGTGCGGTGACGCGAAAGTAAGAGAGCCGTCGAGTCGCTCTCGCCCGACTCGCTTGTGACTCCGCGAAGTTCTCTCCTCTTCCGCGCGGAAAAAGGAAAATCAGCGGAAGTCCCGTCTCGTGGAAAAAAAAGCGTCGTCTCGCGCGCGCGGAAAACGGCGCCCGGCGAAGTTGGTCGCCGTTTATGAGCGGCGTGCTGCACGATCGCGCTTCGGCCGGCAACTTTTTCCTCTCCCCCCTCCCCCCCTCTCGGCGTTAAATCTTTAAGCTCTCCTCCGCGTTTTCCGAAAAAGAGAAAGAGGGAAGCCGTACTCTGAACGGGAAGGGGAAAGGAGGGGAAAAACGCGCCACGAGGTGTCGGAAAGTTTTACGTTGTCGGACGTGTTCGCGGTCGCCGCGGCTCTCCCCCGAGGACGAGGCCAAAAGCTTTCGCTAGGCGGAGATACAACTTTAACCATTCGAGTGCGCGCTAAGCAGCTCTCTCTCTCTCTCTCTTCCTCTTCCTTTCTTTCTTTCTTTTGCTACTGCTTCTTCTCGTGTCTCGCTTCGATCTCAACGAACTGGTCTCACAAGCTTGGAGAGGAGAGGAGATTCGTTCGCTCGCTCGCTCGCTCGC
>NW_012053464.1:0-1301 GCF_000956235.1 Wasmannia auropunctata | reverse complement strand
TTCACGAATGCAAAATTTATAAACTTCTCCGCTAGCTATATTTGGCTTTTGATTTTTACGGCTTTTTCAGAAGATGATTAGATGCTTAAAAACTGTCTTTCTATTAACCCTTTACCCGGAACACCCCTGGATACCCGATTACATGGAGCACCCCGTCATAATGACCGCTATTCCAGAAAAACACGAGTTTCATTCATTTTTCCTTTAGTGTAAATGTAAACCTTTAGCAGTCATAATGACCGATATTCTGAGCAGAGAGTTAACAAGTAGTAGTAAAATAAACGCGAGAAAGAGGAGAAATTTAAAGTGACTATTTGCCCCCCCCCTTCCCTTATTATAAGCATTTTTATAATATTCTATAAAATAATGTTATACCTAAAAAATGAAAACATTTTTGAAGAGACAGAGAGAGAGAGAGAGAGAGAGATCTCGACAACACAAAATCCAAAATCAAAACATAAGACGTTTTTAATGTAAGACGTCTTATGTCCCGATTTTAAACTTTGTATTATCTGAGGAGAAAGAGAATGTATAAGTCAGAGAAATTACGTAAAAATATTAAAGTATACGCAATTGATACGGAATACGATAGGTAATACGCTTAACCGAGAATTATAATGTACGACATATAATATTGAAAAATTAAAATATATAATATAACGGATATTGTTTAAATTTTCTTTTATATAGTTCATAAAAAACGAACAGAGAAGAACGTAGAGAATAAGTATACATGGCTAAATATAAATTTCTTAATATATTAATAATATTCTAAAATAAAATAATTTTGTAAAAAAACAGTCTTAAGTCTCAAGTCATAAAAAGATTATGTAGAATTGCGTATCTGCTCGA
The DNA here is from genome assembly GCF_000956235.1 of Wasmannia auropunctata. NCBI lineage: Eukaryota > Metazoa > Arthropoda > Insecta > Hymenoptera > Formicidae > Wasmannia > Wasmannia auropunctata. The sequence goes on along the minus strand of NW_012053464.1, from coordinate 449 downwards.
TAAACGCCAAGAGAGAGAATTCTCAAGAAAACTCAGGGATTTTATTGTCTGACAATTGGGGTATCTCGAGGTATTCTGAGACAAGGGTGGAGAGCTCTTGAGTTCTCTTAGAGTCCATGTAGGACTTATTTCTTTTTTACCTGTCACGAATGAGTTATCGTAAAAATGTAACACCTCAAAAATTACGTGTTTTATTTTTAAAACTCTATTAATCATATTTAATCACCCAGCTGTAGGCTATGAATCCGCCAGTTGAAACTTTGCCAAGTAGATCTTTTAAAACGATCATTAAATCAAGTTGCTTAAACTTTTGTGAAATGCGGAATATTTCAGACCGGGGAGAAAGTGGATATAAAGCGTTATTTCCTTATAAAGTTTAAAGTAAATTTTTGTAAGACACATTGTTGTATTTTCTCAGCTTGAACGAGAGAGAGAGAGAGAGAGAGAGA
>NW_012053463.1:0-343 GCF_000956235.1 Wasmannia auropunctata | reverse complement strand
TGACTTGTCATTATTTACCCAACTAAAAATTGTCATTATTTGCCCCAGGAGCTACTTTTTCCTTTAAAACTTTACTTTAGAGAAATAAAAGTAATATACAAACATAGAAATTATATCAAAATAGAGGAAAAAGGTACCGTATGACACTGAATAGATTAAATTTTATTCAACAATTCAGCACGTAAGAAAATATAATCTTTAAATATCAAAACAAGATCCAGGTTTTACCTTATTTCACGAATGCAAAATTTATAAACTTCTCCGCTAGCTATATTTGGCTTTTGATTTTTACGGCTTTTTCAGAAGATGATTAGATGCTTAAAAACTGTCTTTCTATTAACAA
>NW_012053462.1:0-1619 GCF_000956235.1 Wasmannia auropunctata | reverse complement strand
TTCGGCTCCGGTCGAAAGAATGTTTAGTTTTGCCACAATGTTTAACATTGGAAAATTCAATCGTCTCACAGATGAGAATTTTGAAAAAATAGTACTCTCGAAAGCGAACTGTATCTTAACACATAAAAAATAAAAAAATACTTAATGTTATGTCTTTTTTAATTTGATAATAAAATATTTCCTTAGAACCAATCACTAAATGTTTATTTTAGATACTGCATTGTTAGAAAATAAATCTTGCAAAATATTTTTTAAACGAAGATTTTCGTAACTTTTATTCGGATTAAAAAATTAAACATTGGTTTATTTAAAACAAAGAAGTTATTTTGTTAATTAAATTATTTTTTATTTGTAATACAAAAATCCTTTAACTAATTTTATTTAAAAAATATTCTGTTGATTTTAATCTTTTTTTTCTATGTGTAATAATACTTTATGCTGATTATTAATTTAACAATAAAAAAAGAAAATAATGAATTACATAATCGAGAAACACTGATTATGAATAATAAAATAATTGAAAAATTTTTAGATCTGATAATTAATTGATCAAGATTTCAAATTATTACATTATGATTATTGATTAATCAATTAATTAAAAAATTGTTCATTTTTATTACTGATTAATCAAATAAATAAAAAATTGTTTATTTTGATTACTGATTAATCGAGAAATTAAAAATTTTTTATTTTGATTAATGATTGATCAAGTAATTAAAAAATTTTTTTATTTTGATTAATGATTAATCGAGTAATTAAAAATTTTTTTATTTTGATTAATGATTAATCGAATAATTAAAAATTTTTTTATTTTGATTAATGATTAATCGAGTAATCAGAAAAGCCGTAGCCGGATAAGAAGGGGCGATCTGCTCCCGCGCCGATTATAAGCATTTTTTACAGTTTAGTTTCTATCAATATCAGTTACAATTTTACCAACCATTAGCCCTTAATATTCAACCGTTGGGGTGTGAGAAATAAAAATCAAAATTTCAAAAAAAATTTATATCTATTAATATAAACGGCTCAATCAATTTTTATAAAAAAAATATATGTTGTAGATGTAGACAAGATACATTTGTAAAAAAATTTCGAAGATTTTTTTGAGGCCAGAAACATTAAAAAAAAAAAAATAAAATATTTATATTTATTTTTTTTTAGCTATCTTATCGGTCTTGTACCACCACAAAAATTTTGCCGTAAAATTGTTAGATGCTATCCTATAACATATAATTTTTTCAAATTTTTGGAATGGGTACTTGATACTTAAAAAAAATTTTTCTTTTCCAATTTTTTTAACCATCTTATCGATTCAATATCATAACGAAATTTTTTTGTGAAATTGTTAGATGCTCTTCTATATATACAACATATATTTTTTTCAAATTTTTGAAATGGGTACTTGATACTTAAAAAAAAATTTTTTTCCTGATTTTTTTAAACCATCTTATCGGTCCACTACGAAGAGCTAACTCAATTTTTAACGCATAACTTAAGAAATGTATAATTGAACATATATAATATCTTTATTCAATTATGAGCACATTCTGTAAAGATTTTGCAATTAAGTGGCTAGATATTATAGAGTTATAGAGTTCCATTTTGATGTTTCGGATTTA
>NW_012053461.1:0-334 GCF_000956235.1 Wasmannia auropunctata | reverse complement strand
TACGCGTACTTGCGGATCAACCATATACACCGATACGCACACTCTCACTGTACATATATTTCATTCTCAATAAACGTATTCATTTATATACCACAACTACGGCATTCACGCTCACTCGCTTCCCGACCCCTGGTTTCCCGACGAGCTCCTCCGGCAGAACGAAACACCGTTATAAATTTAATACTTTGTTGCCATCTTCGGCTCCGGTCGAAAGAATGTTTAGTTTTGCCACAATGTTTAACATTGGAAAATTCAATCGTCTCACAGATGAGAATTTTGAAAAAATAGTACTCTCGAAAGCGAACTGTATCTTAACACATAAAAAATAAAAAAA
>NW_012053460.1:0-554 GCF_000956235.1 Wasmannia auropunctata | reverse complement strand
ATTAGTATTAATATTAGTACGGAAAGTATAAATATTAATATAAATTTTTGAAATATTTAAAAAATATACTTACAAAATTGATTGTAGTGATTGATACAGTGATACTGATGTTACTAATACGCAATGTTATTCATACACGATATCACGATGCACTAATTCTAACATTCGTATAGCGACACCATTTTATATTGCTGTGATTAGACGTAAACAGACTGTTTCCGCAATAAGTTATTTACACCGATTTGACTTGACCCCACGACATTCAAACTTTGCTTCGTAAGCGTTGTCTAGCCGTACGCGAGATAAACGATTCATAGTTATACATCCGCAGAATATTGCGGAAATAGATTTGCTTTCATCGTTATCCCTTGTTAAATGCAAAAATGCGAGTAGAATTGCTGCGTGCGCGCCGCGTAAACGAGCACGGATGATGTGCGTATAGAGGCGTTTATAATTATTTCTCGAAAATGATACTTCGGAAAACAACTTTGTCACACATGGTTGAATTTGTATTAAAATAACCTTTAATTTGGTAAAAAAAATAATTTAAAAAA
>NW_012053459.1:0-518 GCF_000956235.1 Wasmannia auropunctata | reverse complement strand
TTCAGATCTGGATTCAGCAAAAGTGTTCTTTCCGTGTACGCAGCATATATTGGTGCATTATTTAATAAATATTATCAAACATAATAATAGTAACTAGTCGTTCGATAATAATTACTAAATATCAATATTTACTCATTTTAAATTTAAAAGATTAAATTAACATTTAATTGATTTTGATTATATTAACCAAACATTTGCTTGAAACTATTTCATCAAAGCTTCAGTAATTATATCCTGATCTAGGCTTGATTATTATTACCATCATGCAGACTTTTTTCTCAGTGAATCAGAGAACATATTCCGTAAATAATGCATTATTATTATTATTATCATCGCAATACGGAAAGAACGATTTTGTTGAAAAGTCTAAAAATTTTGCTGAATCTGAAAATAATTTTTTGTTGAATCATCAATATAATTTGTTGGAATGTTAAAACTAATAAGCGTTGCTATAAAACGTTTTGATATTCTAGTAATCATTTTGACTTTCGCACAGATCGGAAGAGCACACGTCTGAA
>NW_012053458.1:0-302 GCF_000956235.1 Wasmannia auropunctata | reverse complement strand
AAAGATCTAAACATTTTGGTCAAAAACAGATCTGAAAATAATTTTTTATTACATCATCGAAATAATTTGTTGGAATGTTAAAACTGATAAGCATTGCTATAAAACGTTTTGATATTCTAGCAATCATTTTGACTTTCGCACAAATATTTTGATTATTGACAAAATTATTTTCAGATCTGGATTCAGCAAAAGTGTTCTTTCCGTGTACGCAGCATATATTGGTGCATTATTTAATAAATATTATCAAACATAATAATAGTAACTAGTCGTTCGATAATAATTACTAAATATCAATATTTACT
>NW_012053457.1:0-395 GCF_000956235.1 Wasmannia auropunctata | reverse complement strand
TAACTGTACTTTTTACTTTTTAATTTACTATTACTTTACTATTAATTTACTATTAATTTACTTCTAATTTACTATTAATTTGCTATAATTATACATAAACCTCAATACATATAATAACTGTCAAAAGTCAATGCAATGACAGACGCTCACGAAATTAGTGCAGCGAGAGAACCAATTAGCGTCGCGGAAAAGAAGCAACAAAACGTCGAGAGATGCGAGTATTGATATCATGCCATTTTTAGATAGGATTATAGCGTTTTCGATTTGTTGACTCGATCCGATTCTGAGTCAAAATAGTCTGTTCTTTTTAGCGTTTCTTGTACACTTTTATTATTTTTTTATAGCTAAAAAGAACAGACCATCGACTCGGAGTCGGATCGAGTCAACAAATCGAA
>NW_012053456.1:0-343 GCF_000956235.1 Wasmannia auropunctata | reverse complement strand
CGAAGAGGGCCAGGGCGCCTGGCCTCTTCGCCTCCTGCCCGGGGAGGGCATCCCATTGGCACCAACACCGTGCGCACAGAGAAGGCCAGGGCGCCTGGCTTCTCCTCTCTGTCGGGCCAGGGCGCCTGGCCGACATAGACCAGCTATCGATTTCGCTGCGCCTAAGTGCCGCTCGGCAACCGACCATCGAGGACATCCGCGCCGCTCCACCGTTACCGACCGAACCGCTCGGAGCACCGGATCTACCGCCGACTGATCCCGCCGGCTTACCGACCGTCTCTCTGACCCTCGGTAAAGAAACGCTAACACGCGTTGGTCGTCTCACGCTTTCTTGCCTACCTGG
>NW_012053455.1:0-330 GCF_000956235.1 Wasmannia auropunctata | reverse complement strand
TTGCGAAGAAGGTCAGGGCGCCTGACTTCTTCCAATCTCCTGCATTCAGCGAAGAGGGCCAGGGCGCCTGGCCTCTTCGCCTCCTGCCCGGTGAGGGCATCCCGTTGGCACCAATACCGTGCGCACAGAGAAGGCCAGGGCGCCTGGCTTCTCCTCTCTGTCGGGCCAGGGCGCCTGGCCGACATAGACCAGCTATCGATTTCGCTGCGCCTAAGTGCCGCTCGGCAACCGACCATCGAGGACATCCGCGCCGCTCCACCGTTACCGACAGAACCGCTCGGAGCACCGGATCTACCGCCGACTGGTCCCGCCGACTTACCGACCGTCTCT
>NW_012053454.1:0-337 GCF_000956235.1 Wasmannia auropunctata | reverse complement strand
TGGCGCCTGACTTCTTCACGTTCCTTGCGAGGAGAGCCAGGGCGCCTGGCTTCCTTGCGTCCCTTGCGAAGAAGGTCAAGGCGCCTGACTTCTTCCGATCTCCTGCATTCAACGAAGAGGGCCAGGGCGCCTGGGCTCTTCGCCTCCCGCCCGGTGAGGGCATCCCGTTGGCACCAACACCGTGCGCACAGAGAAGGCCAGGGCGCCTGGTTTCTCCTCTCTGTCGGGCCAGGGCGCCTGGCCGACATAGACCAGCTATCGATTTCGCTGCGCCTAAGTGCCGCTCGGCAACCGACCATCGAGAACATCCGCGCCGCTCCACCGTTACCGACCGAAC
>NW_012053453.1:0-1689 GCF_000956235.1 Wasmannia auropunctata | reverse complement strand
ATACTTTGTGCTAAAAGGAACAACTTTTTCCTTTAGCAAATTTTGATCTGACAAGTAATTTTGGCAGGAAAGCTGGTTAAAGTTAACGAATAATCACTCTTGTCCATGCGGCGCTTCGCTTAGGGCCGGCGCGCGCTCCTTCATTCACTTGTTCCTAGTCCTTGGCTAATATTTACAAGTAATGTCTTAAGATACTAATACGACTCTGTTATAATTAGTTTACGACATTTCAAGACTGTGTTTAAGACATACGGAAAGAACAATTTTGTTAAAAGATCTAACAATTTTGCTAAAAACAGATCTAAAAATAATTTTTTGTTGAATCAAAATAATTTGTTGGAATGTTAAAACTAAAACTGATAAGCATTACTATAAAACGTCATTTGATATTTTAGCAATCACTTTCTTCTTCGCACTAAATTATTTTGATTATTAAACAAAAATTATTTCCAGATCTGGATTCAGCAAAATTGTTCTTTCCGTGCAGTCTTAAATATTAAGAATCAATTATAAATATCTCTTATTACTTGAAATATGAATAGTTAATAAAATAAATAATGATTTAAAAAAATAAAATCAAATAAATATTGATAAATAGTATTACTGAACTTAAATAGTTTATTAATTATTAAATAAACCCTCAAGTGCTGAAAAATTGCTTTATTGTGTAACAGCGTTAAAAGTAAAGTAAAATATTTAAGATATTTTAAGAGCTAATTCTCTTTATTTTTTCGCAATAAAAAATGCAAAAAACTTGTTATTTTAAGACTGTCTTAAGACAATCTTAAGTATAAGACTGTGTATTTCACTATTCCGGTTATTTCCAATATTGCTGAAAAATTTACAAAATTTTTTAGAATATCTCTATTTATAAATTGGCTTATATAGGCATTAATAAATTGAGCAAATTCATTAGTACATAAAGATCTTCTTCGTCATCACATTGAATCATATCAGAAGAACTTTATTCGTGGAGTCTTATTGTAATTTTTCTTATTTATTAACTTTACGTATAAGAATCAATTATAAATATCGGGCCTTCTTTCATTGCTATATGTATTTCAATTATAATATTTTATTGCTTAAAATATGAATAATTAATAAAAGAAATATTGATTTGGAGGAAAATCAACTTATGAAAGTGAAAGTAGAAACTTTGCCCTTTAAAATGACTCTACGAAGATTATATTGTATGACTTTTTTTCAATAAAATTATGACAGTTTAAAGATTGACAATTTTTCTGCAAAAATTTAATCATCTCTTAATTTTGATGCTGACAACAAGTATATCATTAAAACCTGAGAATATCTCTCTACATCACAAGCATTTACAAAAATCAATATCTATTTTTATTAACTATTCATATTTTAAACAATGAAATACGAAAGAAGGCCCAATATTCATAACTAATTCTTATACTTAAAATTAATATTAATAAATAAGAAAAGTTACAATAAGGCTCCACGAATAAATTAATAACAAATACATATAAAATGCCTATGTAAAACACGTCTTATAAATTAGCAGAACAAAATGAGCAGAATTAATTCTAACTAGTGAAATTATTTGTTGCTGATTTGTTGCTAAAAAGTTGCCAAAAAAAATAATTTGTTGCTCTATTAGTTTTTTTTTTTAAATGATGTTCTGCTAAAGGAAGGTTAAGTTAGCAGAACAATATATATATAACA
>NW_012053452.1:0-383 GCF_000956235.1 Wasmannia auropunctata | reverse complement strand
TCGGTCTCCAATCGGTATCGTCGCTCGAATCTTACCAATAGTTTGAATTTTGTGACCGGTTACTCCCGTTAGAGTCATACGATCCTCTTGTAACGGGGTGTCATCCTTGACATATTTCAATTTCATCAATGTAAGGGTTGCTCCTGTATCCACAAGAAGACTTACTTTCCCTTTCTTTGCTTCTTGCATCGGCAGGGTTACTAGGTCGAATCCAGTGCTTATTCTTGGTTTTCCGCTTATCTGCGTAACCCGATATTCGCGTGCAGCTCGCGTTGTTTTTTCTTTTGTGACTCCCTCGTCTTCACTGCTGGAAAACGAGTCCCCTGCTTCTTCGGAATCTTTGATCGCCGTCGTGGCCGTATGTACCTGTGGCTTCTTCCGAA
>NW_012053451.1:0-415 GCF_000956235.1 Wasmannia auropunctata | reverse complement strand
TTGTATATCCTTGATCTTCTTAGGTACCGGAAATTCTTTTACGGCCCTAAGCTTTTCGGGGTCAGGTTTTATCCCCCCTTCCGTGATTATATGCCCTAAGTAGGTTACTTCTTTGCGAAGAAATTCACATTTATTTGGTTGTAATTTCAGATTATTCTCGCGCAATCTACTAAGTATCTCTATAAGTCGGCGGTTATGCTCCTGTAGACTAGAGCCATAAATGACTATATCGTCTAAATAAACAAGGCATCTGATTCCCTGAATGCCCGCGAGCACCGAGTTCATTAGCCGTTGGAACGTGGCCGGTGCGTTTTTTAACCCGAACGGCATTTGGTTAAACTCGTAATGCCCGTACGGTGCTGAGAATGCCGTCTTGCATTTATCAGTTTCGCTCATTGCTATTTGGTGATACCCG
>NW_012053450.1:13255-13892 GCF_000956235.1 Wasmannia auropunctata | reverse complement strand
CAGTATTGGTGAATATTTAAGTATTGATGAAGGTTAAGTATTGATGAATACTGAGTATTGAGAGTCAATATTGGTGAATATTAAGTATTAGAAATTAGTATACATCAATACTTATGTACTTTATCTATTTAAGTATTGATGAATATTGAGTATTGACAGTCAATATTGATGAATACTGAAGTATTAGAGATTACTGTATGTACATTTATAATTATGTATTAATTAAGGTAGTTAAATATTGATGAATACTGAATACTGACAGTCAGCAAGTATTGATGCATACTAATACTATTCAAAATGTATTCATCAATACTTAACTTGAATATTGAGGGGAATTAAAAAAATATATATACATATATACAGGGTGGACCATTTTAATCCATCCAGTCGAATATCTTGAAAATCAAGCCCGGGAGAGAAAAATTTTTTAGACAAAAGTTTTCGGACTTCGAGGGGGACATAAGATGATAACATTGGTTTGACCCTGAGTGGCGTCGTCAAGGTCAGGACAAGGTCACTTTGAATTTTTTAAATGGAACCCCCAATTTTTCATTACATGTTCTTATAGCACACCTCGAGAACTTTCCAAAACACATAAATAAAATATTTTTTTATGAAATAAATCTTGAGTTATAAA
>NW_012053450.1:0-607 GCF_000956235.1 Wasmannia auropunctata | reverse complement strand
CACTTATATTACGTTACCGATTCAACTTACATTATATTCTCTGATTTAATTAATGTTCTATAAATAATTTTAATCGGTTCGCGTGTACAGTGGCGATCTTTCGTTTTATTTGTATCTTACAATTTACTTCGGACACTTTTTCTACGACGCGATACGGGCCCACCCATGGTGCCTCTAGTTTTTTTGAACGTCCACGTCTTAATGTCTCGTCGTGTAATAGTACGAGGTCGCCTACTTTAAACGTGCGAATTTTGACTGTTTTGTCGGCGTAGTCCTTAGCTTTCGTTTTAGCCTTGTCGATAGATTGCTTCGCGACTTGATGTGTTGTCCGTAATCGTTCTCTAAGCTCGTGTGCGTAATCTTCGTATGAGTAACGCGGCTTCGGAGGTAGCGTCAGGGCTGTGGGTAGCGTCGCTTGGTGCCCGTATATCAGCTCGAACGGCGTATACGAGGTTGCTGTATGCGGTGTCGTGTTATAAGTAAACATCGCATACGGGATCCACTCATCCCAGTTAGTCTGGTCCTCATTTATGTAATGGCGTAAGTATTCCGCGAGAGTTCTATGCGATCGCTCCAATGCGCCATTACTCTCGGGATGATAGGCAGT
>NW_012053449.1:0-412 GCF_000956235.1 Wasmannia auropunctata | reverse complement strand
TCGTAGAAGTCAGAAAAAATAGAAGAGGTGAAACTAATTTTCTCACAATCATTCTGTTACATGCCTTTATGTTATATTAATATACTTAAGTATGTACTTATTCATAATCTGTAATAATACGTTCTTTATTTATTTATTAATGAGTAAATGCAAATTACGTTGTCAATTCACGTGTTATTCACTATTATTATTTAGATTATTTGTATATTTTTCGAGTCATTTATCCCACTCATGAGTAACCGTATAACGCACCCCTATTTTTATAAGGCAAAAATGCAAGGGTTTAAAGAAATTTCTTTTTTAATATAAAAAAATAAATAATTTGGATTCCTAATATTTTTTTATAATAGTAAACAGTATAAATATTTTTACTGGCATAGTTCATTTAACTTAAACTTAATAGATAATAATC
>NW_012053448.1:0-357 GCF_000956235.1 Wasmannia auropunctata | reverse complement strand
TCGAGGAGCACGCTAACACTTGGCACCCTTTTTTACTTTTTTTAAAAAAGTCAATTTTGTAATATTTTTTCTTTACACTAATCCATTCATCTCATTATTTTATGCATAAAAGTATAATATTAAGGTATAGTTGACAAAAAATGAATATTTTATGAAATATTTTATATGTTTATATGTAAGTAAATGTTAATATAATGCATACCTGTTTCTTCTGAATCCTCTGCTTTGACAGAGTAGCAGAAAATATTTTTTAAAATATTTCGGTATTTATTTTTCTTCCCCTTTTTAATTCTGTAATCTTTGACTCAATTGGATGGTCCTAAAATTGAAGCTGCCGATCATGTAAATTAAAATTTA
>NW_012053447.1:0-1095 GCF_000956235.1 Wasmannia auropunctata | reverse complement strand
TTATTAAAAAATATTTACTGAAATCATTTTCTCAAATGAAAATTTAATGAAGAGTACGTATTGAGTAAATATTAAATAAACATTGTACAAATGTTTACTCAAATCATTATTTCAAATGTAAAATTAACGTTAAGTAAATACTTAAAAAATATTAAATAAACATTATACAAATGTTTACTCAAATTATTTTCTCAAACGTAAGATTAATGACAAATAAATATTTCAAAAATATTAAATAAACGGGTAAATATACCGATGAAGGGAGGCTGCTCCAATGATCTTGCCCTTTATATATGTTGTCAAGGGCATGACCCCAAGTAATCTTCAGGTGGTTTTAGCCGTCGCTCGTTATGCGTTAAAAAGTTATTAACAAAAAAAGTATCAAAAAAATAATACCAATGGGGGGTTGGGGGAGCGAAGCCCCCCCCCCCCAGTGGGTAGTATGGGCGCAGGCGGGAAGGAGGGGTGCAGGGCTCCGCCCCTCCTCCCGCCTATTACATAGATAATATCTATTGTAAAAACAAAAAATACGTGCTTTAATGCTTCTATTTTTTAAATAAGGCGATGATTTAATAGATATTCAATTTAATATATATTCTACCTTGCGTAGGGATCTGTCTAATCTTTTCGATATCTATTATTTTTAGTATATTGTAGACTTATTTATTTAGTAAGGCAAAGATTTAATAAATATTTCGATAGGCATAATTAATTATTCTTGACACAGTGCACATGTTCCATTATTTATCAATTATGTCATCACCAAGAACTAAAAAGTGTTTTTTAATACGTTTGAGCTCAAACATGCAACCCCTTAACTGCATTAAAAGCTGTGGAAGGTACTTCAAACTACTTCCTTATCTAATAGACGTCGATGAACACACGCAGATACTAAAAGCGAAATTATGTTAGGATATTAGGAAGCGAAATCATATTGTAAATTTATTGTTATACGTCACTGAAGATGGCTAAAAAATAGCCGAAACGTTTGACTTAGAATAAAATAAATTTCTTAGAAATAAATTAATGCGTTCCAATAACCATGCTGATTCCCATCTGCCTTACTCATACCTACTTAGTTTCAATTTGGGGAAT
>NW_012053446.1:0-373 GCF_000956235.1 Wasmannia auropunctata | reverse complement strand
AAAATAGATATAGAGAATTTATCAAAAGTCTTATGAAATTAAGTTGTTTTCCGATTTTTTATTCGATCGCTAGCGTACTGCATCCAATGTTTCTATGTCGTTTCTAGAAACATTTTTTATTTCGACTCAAAGTCAAAAAGAGTTAAAAAATATACTTATGGAATACTTTTTTAACTATCAAAAAGGAATTCTTTTTTAATTCATTTTGAACAGAGTACGCGAATTCGAAAAGAACTCAAGAAAGTGAATTCTTTTTTAAATTAAAAGGATCAGTGATGCTATTTGGGTATACATGTTTTTATGGCAAAAACATTATTCATATCTCATACTAAGTGCACATATAAATAGTGCCGCTTGGTTATCTGGGTAATAA
>NW_012053445.1:0-320 GCF_000956235.1 Wasmannia auropunctata | reverse complement strand
TTTTATTACTTTTAGCATGTTTGTACTGTATTATATCTGTTTGTATTGTATCGTATACACATACAAACAGTATATATAATTTTATATAACATATAATTTTTGTGATACATATATAAGATCCATATGAGAAACGCAACTAATATAATAAAATTGATATGACGAAACAAAAAAAATAGATATAGAGAATTTATCAAAAGTCTTATGAAATTAAGTTGTTTTCCGATTTTTTATTCGATCGCTAGCGTGCTGCATCCAATGTTTCTATGTCGTTTCTAGAAACATTTTTTATTTTCGACTCCAAGTCAAAAAGAAGTTAAAAA
>NW_012053444.1:0-414 GCF_000956235.1 Wasmannia auropunctata | reverse complement strand
GAGATATTTGAGATATCGATTTAACATACACTTTTTCAGATAGGATTATAATATTATAAATACATATATGTTATATACAGGGTGGACCATTTTAATCCATCCAGTCGAATATCTCGAAAATCAAACCCGGGAGAGAAAAATTTTTCATTTTCAGACAAAAGTTTTCGGACTTCGAGGGGGACGTAAGATAATAACATTGGTTTGACCCTGAGTGGCGTCGTCAAGGTCAGGACAAGGTCACTTTGATTTTTTTAAATGGAACCCCCAATTTTTCATTACATGTTCTTATAGCACGCCTTGAGAACTTTCCAAAACACATAAATAAAATATTTTTTTATGAAATAAATCTTGAGTTATGAAGCTTGAAAGTTGGAGTACTGTCGGCATTAGGATCATCCAAGGTGTCCAAAACAC
>NW_012053443.1:0-300 GCF_000956235.1 Wasmannia auropunctata | reverse complement strand
TAAATCATTAATCTTGAGACGAAATGTCTTTACGTTGGCTTGCGTGTATATATAAGCGCGTTCACGCTTTAAAACAACCTATATTTCAATGAATGGTATCGCGACAATTTAGCGCGATACATAAAGAGCTTCCCTTATTGAAGTTATTCACCTTAATTTTAAATAAATCTTAAGTGTCGATCCACAATAAGGACTTAAAGCCTTACGCCGTAAGATATCGACCAATTACAATCGATTATTCTTCTCATATTCGACTACGATTGGTCTATTTCTTACTGCTTAAAGATCGGAAGAGCACAC
>NW_012053442.1:0-432 GCF_000956235.1 Wasmannia auropunctata | reverse complement strand
AAGACGGAACACCGCATTCATACGATTTAAATGGGCAAACGGAAAATGCTCGAACAACTCGCCGCGTCACCTTCGGTGACGAAATAGCTAGCCTAAGCACTGGCGACGGCATGACGATTCTAAACGGGGCAGCCGGTGCGCAAGATAACGCACGGGCAACTCGCGGATTCGGATCCGTTAATGAAACAGATAATCTGGTAGAGCTGATGCGAGAAATGCATGAAATGAGAACTCAAATGAATGAGCTCATGATGAACCAACGCGAAGGGCACCGCGATCGACGCCGCGAAACATATGACCGTAGCTTCGCATTAGATACATCAAGGTCTCTAGATGACACTCGTAACTATTCGGTGCGAGATCACAGTAGCTCCGCGCTGAATATTTCCAGATCGCAGGACGATATCCGTAACCAACCGGGACGGACTCATA
>NW_012053441.1:0-388 GCF_000956235.1 Wasmannia auropunctata | reverse complement strand
TGCGAATTTGACACCGAGTCAGACGAACGGACGGGACAAAGGCGTAGACTGCAATTTTCGTACGATATACAAAAAAACAACACAACCGGAACAGATATGCTGTCACGTACTCCTACCAAATTTCCACAAGCGGGAACATCTTCCGCAGGGGCGGAAGACGGAACACCGCATTCATACGATTTAAATGGGCAAACGGAAAATGCTCGGACAACTCGCCGCGTCACCTTCAGTGACGAAATAGCTAGCCTAAGCACTGGCGACGGCATGACGAATCTAAACGGGGCAGCCGGTGCGCAAGATAACGCACGGGCAACTCGCGGATTCGGATCCGTTAATGAAACAGATAATCTGGTAGAGCTGATGCGAGAAATGCGTGAAATGAGAACTC
>NW_012053440.1:0-641 GCF_000956235.1 Wasmannia auropunctata | reverse complement strand
TTGTAAGTCCGTACATATTAAGTCGATATCTGCGTATGTCAAGCGATCGATATTATCACCGTCATTAGTCGCCGGAGCGTACGTGGCCTTTTCGGAACCGTGTAAAATTTATAAGCACCATACCCGAATTAAATAGAGCCGTGGAAGCGTTACCGGACATACGGGATAGCGTGCGTAGGATTTTAAATTTTCCTATCGAGGGCAAAACAGGCTCACCCACACACGTAACTCGCGAACGCGAATTTCCAATCGCTGCAAACGACTTTAGCTTACTCGGGATAAACACCACAGGCGAATTTGACACCGAGTCAGACGAACGGACGGGACAAAGGCGTAGACTGCAATTTTCGTACGTTATACAAAAAGATAACGCAACCGGAACAAACATGCTGTCACGTACTCCTACCAAATCTCCACAAGCGGGAACATCTTCCGCAGGGGCGGAAGACGGAACACCGCATTCATACGATTTAAATGGGCAAACGGAAAATGCTCGGACAACTCACCGCGTCACCTTCAGTGACGAAATAGCTAGCCTAAGCACTGGCGACGGCATGACGAATCTAAACGGGGCAGCCGGTGCGCAAGATAACGCACGGGCAACTCGTGGATTCGGATCCGTTAATGAAACGGATAATCTG
>NW_012053439.1:0-466 GCF_000956235.1 Wasmannia auropunctata | reverse complement strand
TTGCCGCTGAGCCGCCGTATACGCCGATTGAATGCAAGCCGCAGCATAATAAAAGCCGGCATTGCGAAAGGCGAAAGAAAACGGACGGAGAAAAGACGCGCAATCGAAGAATTGCACGAACTCCCGCGTCGCACAAAAAATATCTTGGAGGAGAGATCCGGAGCATCTATCGCCAATTCCACGAGTGGACAACGCCGTAGCAGCTTTAGAGGTGCCACGGACCTGACCACCGACAACACTGACGCCGCATCGCAGAGTAGAAGGCCACCGCCGCTGCCGTAACCTGAGCCGAGCCGAGCGCCGATAACGACCAGCCGACCAGCCGGACAGTGAAAACAAGCCACCATGCGAGCGAGCGCTGTATTGTAAGTCCGTACATATTAAGTCGATATCTGCGTATGTCAAGCGATAGATATTATCACCGTCATTCGTCGCCGGAGCGTACGTGGCCTTTTCAGAACCGTGT
>NW_012053438.1:0-359 GCF_000956235.1 Wasmannia auropunctata | reverse complement strand
AATAATCAGCGCGACATATATTGCCGCTGAGCCGCCGTATACGCCGATTAAATGCAAGCCGCAGCATAATAAAAGCCGGCATTGCGAAAGGCGAAAGAAAAACGGACGGAGAAAAGACGCGCAATCGAAGAATTGCACGAACTCCCGCGTCGCACAAAAAATATCTTGGAGGAGAGATCCGGAGCATCTATCGCCAATTCCACGAGTGGACAATGCCGTAGCAGCTTTAGAGGTGCCACGGACCTGACCACCGACAACACTGACGCCGCATCGCAGAATAGAAGGCCACCGCCGCTGCCGTAACCTGAGCCGAGCCGAGCGCCAATAACGACCAGCCGACCAGCCGGACAGCGAAAACA
>NW_012053437.1:0-353 GCF_000956235.1 Wasmannia auropunctata | reverse complement strand
TGCTTCTGCAAGAAATCAATGCCCAACGATTCCTTCATAATCGATAGGAAAATCGTCTCGTACTACGAAGACAGTATGGCGAATCGTTCGGTCTCCAATCGGTATAGTCGCTCGAATCTTACCAATAGTTTGAATTTTGTGACCGGTTACTCCCGTTAGAGTCATACGATCCTCTCGTAACGGGGTGTCATCCTTGACATATTTCAATTTCATCAATGTAAGGATTGCTCCTGTATCCAGAAGGAGACTTACTTTCCCTTTCTTTGCTTCTTGCATCGGCAGGGTTACTAGGTCGAGTCCAGTGCTTATTCTCGGTTTTCCGCTTATCTGCGTAACCCGTTCTTCGCGTGCAA
>NW_012053436.1:0-441 GCF_000956235.1 Wasmannia auropunctata | reverse complement strand
TACCAGAGGCATATTTATTTTTACGGCCATTTCAGTAGTGTTGATTATGCTTACAGAGCATTTATTCTCCTTTGGCTCTACCAGGCAATTTCCTATGAATATTCCTGGGGCCAATTCTTCGGAATTTATTACTCCGATTCGGTTTACTTCTGTATAAGCCTGCGTGATTGTTTCACTACGCGGCTTTAATTGTATTTTTGCAAATGGACGCATCTGCAATGTAGTTTCGCCTATGCTCAGCTGTTTCTTTCCGAGGTCGCATTTAGCGTTTTGCTTCTGCAAGAAATCAATGCCCAAAATTCCTTCATAATCGATAGGAAAATCGTCTCGTACTATGAAGACAGTGTGGCGAATCGTTCGGTCCCCAATCGGTATAGTCGCTCGAATCTTACCAATAGTTTGAATTTTGTGACCGGTTACTCCCGTTAGAGTCATACGATA
>NW_012053435.1:0-452 GCF_000956235.1 Wasmannia auropunctata | reverse complement strand
TTTTCCATCTGCCGATTCACCTCCGCCCGGTGTTTTTCCGGTAGACGGTAGGGTCGGACATTGACTGGCGCGCTATCTACGCGGGTAGCTATTTCGTGCTGTACCGCGGTAGTACAACTTAATGTATCATTGTCCAGATGGAATACGTCATTATAATCTTCGCATATTGTTATTAATGTTTTCCTTTCCTCCTCGTTAAGGTGCTCGGTCCGTAATTGCTTGCGTAAGCGTTCTGCGCGCGACACCGGGAACTCGGCGTTCGCGTTACTTGCTTCGCGTAACGTGAGAACATTCCCCGCTCGGCCCGCCGGCAGCGTCTCCACGGCTACCAGAGGCATATTTATTTTTACGGCCATTTCAGTAGTGTTGATTATGCTTACAGGGCATTTATTCTCCTTTGGCTCTACCAGGCAATTTCCTATGAATATTCCTGGGGCCAATTCTTCGGAATT
>NW_012053434.1:0-476 GCF_000956235.1 Wasmannia auropunctata | reverse complement strand
TGATTTTGGTATGCCAGATGCGTCAGTTTCTTAGGAACCACCAGAATCGGTGCGTTCCAGGAGCTGGTGCTAGGGCGTATTATCCCTTCCGCCAACATTTTTTCCATCTGCCGATTCACCTCCGCCCGGTGTTTTTCCGGTAGACGGTAGGGTCGGACATTGACTGGCGCGCTATCTACGCGGGTAGCTATTTCGTGCTGTACCGCGGTAGTACAACTTAATGTATCATTGTCCAGATGGAATACGTCATTATAATCTTCGCATATTGTTATTAATGTTTTCCTTTCCTCCTCGTTAAGGTGCTCGGTCCGTAATTGCTTGCGTAAGCGTTCTGCGCGCGACACCGGGAACTCGGCGTTCGCGTTACTTGCTTCGCGTAACGTGAGAACATTCCCCGCTCGGCCCGCCGGCAGCGTCTCCACGGCTACCAGAGGCATATTTATTTTTACGGCCATTTCAGTAGTGTTGATTATGCT
>NW_012053433.1:0-389 GCF_000956235.1 Wasmannia auropunctata | reverse complement strand
TCCGGACCCTCGTGTCCTTGGTGTGGACCGGACGGTGGGTGTATGCGCCCCATCTCGGAGTCTGCCCCCGAGGAAATATCAGAGGAAGTGATTGACGAAGATGTCGGCGCAGGCGATTATGTCCTGAACGAGGTCTTCGCGGAGGGTGCTGAAGCTGCAAGCCTGGGGGAGGGTATCCCCGAGGCTGATAGGGCCTACCTTAGACTATTGTGGGAGTACTTAGGCGAGGGGATCGAAGACTAAAGTGAGTATCCCTTTTATATATGCACTAAACGTTATGTTTTATTTCTGTTCAACGATCTCCCTTCTTTCTTGTTTGTTACAGATTGCTCGGAGAATGTCATACGATCACGGGCCTCCATGTATTTTTTATTATTATTATTTTTTAT
>NW_012053432.1:0-380 GCF_000956235.1 Wasmannia auropunctata | reverse complement strand
TTTACTTACAGATTGAATTGACTGCGCGTGCCGACAGCGTAACGCTATGCGTTAATGATTGATGTGAACTCCGCAGTGGTCCGCTGGACGACGGGTTATATCCCATCTCAAGTGGGCCACTGCACTGCTTAGTCGTTGCAATTATTGCAACGACGGCAGTTTTTGGAGGACGCGTGCATTGAGAGCGCCGAAGTCCTGCGTCGGCGTCCTCAATAATTATGGGTCATTGTTGCAATAATAGATTGCAACAGTGACCTGCTTATTACTAAGTGTGACGTTGTAAGTAAGGCAAAGCGAGACTTACAACATCCCTCCCCCTTTGAAAAAAGAAAATGAGGGGTCGAATTTTCTTTATGCTGTACAATCTTATTTACATATTA
>NW_012053431.1:12893-13304 GCF_000956235.1 Wasmannia auropunctata | reverse complement strand
TAGGCCATTAATTGATGCGTGCAAGGAGTCGCGCGGAATATAATAAAATGGAATATTTTGGTCGATTAATCGTGACGCGACGGACGACGTGACGCGTGACGCGCTCAATGGAAACGTACCTTTATGCCGTTCAGCGAACCTGGCAGTATACACGGAACGTTTTTCGTTACTTACTTCCAAGTTTCCAACCTATGGAGTTATGTTTCCTTATTCATACTTTATGGTCTGAACTCGATCTTTTTCCCGCTCTTTCCATTGTGTCAACTGTCACGTTGTGAATCTTGTGATTCCGTTGCATTTCGTTGTGGGCCACGGACTGAGGTGGACGTCTGTGGCTCAGTACTCTGTTAGTGTTCCATCATCTTTTTTGCATTATCTATTGTCGCACAAGCTTTTTGGTTACTCAATCTT
>NW_012053431.1:0-423 GCF_000956235.1 Wasmannia auropunctata | reverse complement strand
ACTTAGAAATAAGCAGGTCACTGTTGCAATCTATTATTGCAACAATGACCCATAATTATTGAGGACGCCGACGCAGGACTTCGGCGCTCTCAATGCACGCGTCCTCCAAAAACTGCCGTCGTTGCAATAATTGCAACGACTAAGCAGTGCAGTGGCCCACTTGAGATGGGATATAACCCGTCGTCCAGCGGACCACTGCGGAGTTCAACTTTGATCATTAACGCATAGCGTTACGCTGTCGGCACGCGCAGTTATTCAATCTGTAAGTAACACGTAAATATAGTGTTTGTATTAAACAAGATACTGTGCATCAATTCTACAACCACCAAAACCGAGTCCTTCCCACGTTACACCCCAGCCACGGTGTAACATTGGTGTCAGAAGTGGGATTGCAGGAGCGATCCCAGGAAAGAGATTCACGAA
>NW_012053430.1:0-788 GCF_000956235.1 Wasmannia auropunctata | reverse complement strand
AGAGAGAGAAAGAGAGAGACCGGCTTGTATTGGTTAAAAATGTCGGATTAGCCGACTCGCGAGTGTGTCTAACGTGCGATTACCGGCGGCGATACACGCGACCGGCATACGTGTTTGCGAGGCTAAATCGCGGCATTTCACGAAGCGGAATAATTCCTTCCCCAGGGCTTACAGCGCCGCGGCGGGGCGATAACGTCGCGGCTTCGCCGCATACAGGAATTCCAGGACGCTTTCCCGCGATGTCGTGGCACCGAACGCTCGTGGCGTATGCACCTCGTGGAAGGTTTACGAGCGCTTTATCTTTCGAAAGAAAATTTCGACGTAATCGTAGAATGTTACGATAAATCTGCTCGTTGCAATAAATCTTTCCTTTTTACGGGAACAGGAAGAGGACTATCGTTGTACTTACTTAACGTCTACGAAGTAAAAGTACGCCACACGCAGGGTGAAAATGATACAGAGAATTGAGGCGAATTGAAATTAAATGACAAGAATCCAATGTTTCTTTCACCTTATTAGGATAATGAAACTCCATGCATTAAATTACTTACAATTTACAAATAGTACAAAGAGATAGAAGCAGTAGCTTTTAAATAACAATAATTAATTTAGAAATTAGTATTATTAAGAAAAATTCTTAGAAATTTTTACCTGGGAAAAAACCACTAACAGTGGCAGAGAGAGAATGTAAGTTAAAAAATTATTCAACAACATATAAACGTATCCTTAAAGTATAATTTAAAGAATAACGATACTTAATAGCATTTCAAATATAAGTAATATATTTT
>NW_012053429.1:0-674 GCF_000956235.1 Wasmannia auropunctata | reverse complement strand
TTTGTTAACGTGGCCGTATTTCCTAAATAACAATATCGAAGATTTCGCAATCAGCTTTGCTCGTGAAATCGGATCAATTTGTCGGGTAATTTTCGAAGGAGGTTTCGAAATGAGAAAGTGATGCGAAATGACGAAGCCTGCGGCCACATAATCTCGTTTAGCGGAGGTAATTGCTTCCTAATCGCGCGCGACCAATCAGCCTAACCGTGTTACGCTGTCTAATTCGTTTATGCGGCAATGTTGTATCGGGCTAACCCCACCTCGGTCCTTATCGAAGGCGCTGGATTACTCCGGGTCCTTTTCCGTGTAACTCCCTTTCTACGATTCGCCCTAATTCCATTTGCGAGAGCTGTCGATCTATAGGATAGTAATCGCTTTGGCGTCGATGCGTGCGAGCGTGTACGTGTGTACGTGGTATTTGTGGTCAGTTAATCGCCTTCTATTTGTTCCCCGTTGACTATTCCGCTCGGATTGACGATCTCCACAATTCTAAATCTTAATATTTCGAGAGAGAGAGAGAGAGAGAGAGAGAGAGAGAGAGAGAGAAAGTTGTTAAACGTCGATTATTGCCATATTTAAATATTGCTCAATATGTGCTCATCTCAAATTTTTATTAGTATGTTAACAATATAAATCTTGATAAAAGTGTGTAACATTAACGATCTCACCTTTAA
>NW_012053428.1:0-778 GCF_000956235.1 Wasmannia auropunctata | reverse complement strand
AAATTGTTTAAGTAAAATCTTAGAAGATTTTAAGTAGGAAAAATTAAGCGTCTTGTTTGCGAGAATAGTTCGAGTTTTAATATCTCGTCCGGATGTATTTTTTCAGTGATGCAGACGGCGCAGCGATTCAGCAGGCGGTATGGCGGCCGACCGGCACTCAATTAGGCAAGAAGAAAACTTCCAAAGAGTCGAACAAGACCGAGAGGAGTAGCGTCACGGTTAAGAAGAAGAATTCGTCGAAGAAGGTGAGATCTCGAGAGGTGTATGCCGACGATGGCGCGCCGTCAGAAAGTCTGAAGCAGAATCAGAGCACCGAGCAGCAACAGCAGCAACAACAGCAGCAGCATCAGATCGAGGTGCCAAAGTCATCAGGCTCATCGACATCGACCGATAGACCTGTTTACCTCGGACATACCTCTCTCCTGGCCACTGGAAGTGTACCTGCTGTGAAAACGGAACCGCGGAGCTGCGACGGCGTCGTTGGTCAGCCGTACTCATCTTATTATCAACATCCCCATCAACTTGCCGTTACAAGTGAGCACCAGCAACAGAGTTATTACAGCACCCAGGAGGCGCCGTATCATCATCAACATCATGTCACTACAGCGGCTAAATTACTCGCGTCCTCGTAATTGTTTAGCAATTGAAGTTCGTTCGCTAGAAATCGCCACGAAAACAGATTTAGACGCGTCAAGAGATTGGATAAGATTTTTTCGCAGTATGGATTAATCAAGAATTTACCAAGAAACTTATATGAAAGATTGCGTTATTAATAATG
>NW_012053427.1:0-447 GCF_000956235.1 Wasmannia auropunctata | reverse complement strand
CTCGGCTTCCGAGGCGTTGATGGCGGCGGGCTCAGAGGCGTCAGTACGGCCGCACGCGGTTGGGCGGTAACGTCGTCCGTCTGCGTCGAGCGTGAGACCCGGGTGGCGACCGGCCGAGGTCGCGGGTCTGCAAGCCTCTACTTGGTCACAGTCGCGTCGGGAAGGTCGACCAGTATAGTCTCCACGGGAGGTACGAGACTCCCTGATCCAGACGTTCCCTAGGTGAACCGGGGGCCGACGGAGGAAGGCTCCTTGATCGTGAAACGGGTGCCCTCGTGGCCGGGGGACGGTCCTGTCCCCGTTTCCATGCCCGCGGCGTGGTGGAGGTTGCTGTCCCGACGGTGGCGTGAAGACGGCCCGGATGGGCAGCGGTGACGACGGCAGAGGCCCAGGAGAATGCTCCGAATCGGAAGGCCGGGACTCCCGCTTCCTTCCGATTTCAGAGAG
>NW_012053426.1:0-448 GCF_000956235.1 Wasmannia auropunctata | reverse complement strand
ATAGGATTAACTCCAAGGAAGAGATAGGAAATAAGTCGGGGGCACCCGAGGGTGCCGGTGCCGGTTGGTGTTGTTTACTCCTTCTGGGGAGGAGTTTTCCTTGCCCTCGCCGAAGAGCCTCCGCAGCCGGGCCTGGAGGAGAGGGTCGCGCTGCACTGAGGAGATGGCCCGGATTTTAGGATCCCGCGACGTTCGTGCTCGCTTCTCTAGTAGCTCCCGGAAGCGTTCCGGTGTCCTGGAGCGTTTCGCCAGGCCTGCTGAACGCCGAGGGCTGGTGTTCACGCCAGACAAGCGTTTCGGCGATCGAGCGTGTCTCGCCGATTCGGCGGGTAGGCCGGATGGCCGGTCGGCGTCGCCGGAGTTTTTCCGGGAGGACTCGGCGGACGCCCTGGTGTCCTCGGCTTCCGAGGCGTTGATGGTGGCGGGCTCAGCGGCGACAGCACTACTG
>NW_012053425.1:0-649 GCF_000956235.1 Wasmannia auropunctata | reverse complement strand
ATATGGCCTTTGAAAGATTTCGTAATATGTCCGATTTTATGTAAAACTTGGACTTTTTGTATGACAAACGTATAATGACAGTAGAAAAATTAATACCCACATTTTTCTGTTAACTTATATGTATATGTATATGATCCTATATTGATAATAATTAAAAAAATTTACTTTTTGAAAAATAGTTGCCACAAAAATGCTTGTTTTTCAGTATTTAACCTAAAAAGACGTTTCGCGGTACTTTCTTTACAAATATCTCAATTTCTGCAAGGTTTACATAAAAACGTGAATGAAAATTGAAGCTTATAAAATTTCCTACAAAATGGTATTGTGGACGTAGATGGTGATAGGAGATCAAGAATAGGAGCGCAATGAAAAGTAATCCACAAATGACTCCGGTTAAGGTTAACACGTTGAATATATTTTGGAATATGTACAAGGGTAGGAATGTCAGTGTAAGATTGAGATAGGATTAACTCCAAGGAAGAGATAGGAAATAAGTCGGGGGCACCCGAGGGTGCCGGTGCCGGTTGGTGTTGTTTACTCCTTCTGGGGAGGAGTTTTCCTTGCCCTCGCCGAAGAGCCTCCGCAGCCGGGCCTGGAGGAGAGGGTCGCGCTGCACTGAGGAGATGGCCCGGATTTTAGGATCCCGCGA
>NW_012053424.1:0-416 GCF_000956235.1 Wasmannia auropunctata | reverse complement strand
GACACACACACACACACACACACACAACATACATTGATATTATATGTATATCGTTTTTTAAATACAAGAAAAACAACCTTGCTGATTCCATCTATCGGCGATGCCGTCTATCAGGTTTTTTTTAAATTCATAATAGATGTCTAATGGACCACAGATGCGAGTATCGAAGTCGATTGGTTGAAACAATCATGAATCATTAAAATATCGGAAAGTTCCATACGATCTTCACGATTTATATAATCAATTGATTAATTATGTATGTATTGATGCTATAAGTTGTGACGTATCTGCATAATGTACTTGTTCAGCAATGAGCGCTGTGCAATTTATAATAGTTTTAATTTATCCGCCATATCTAATTTAACAGTTAATGATTGTGGTATAAAATCTGAACACATTTGAGATTAAATAACTTA
>NW_012053423.1:0-627 GCF_000956235.1 Wasmannia auropunctata | reverse complement strand
TTAATTTATCCGCCATATCTAATTTAACAGTTAATGATTGTGGTATAAAATCTGAACACATTTGAGATTAAATAACTTATTGCTAAGGATATACTTTTTTTTTAACAGATAATTTAAGGTGTTTTAATTCGACATATTGGTGAGTACATTAATTAATAGTTTAATGGAAAACATGCATGAGTATATTAATACATTAATATGAAACGTGCATGAACAATGACAATGTAAGTAACAGAACATATAAACAATAGTTTTTATTTCTTACTAGAACAAAACAGCGCGCGCTTCGCGTGCGCCATTTATTCACTATCGTTAAAACATGACACACACACACACACACACACACAACATACATTGATATTATATGTATATTCGTTTTTAAATACAAAGAAAAACAACCTTGCTGATTCCATCTATCGGCGATGCCGTCTATCTAGGTTTTTTTAAATTCATAATAGATGTCTAATGGACCACAGATGCGAGTATCGAAGTCGATTGGTTGAAACAATCATGAATCAATTAAAATATACGGAAAGTTCCATACGATCTTCACGTATTTATATAATCAATTGATTAATTATGTATGTATTGATGCTGTAAGCTGTGACGTATCTGCATAATGTACTT
>NW_012053422.1:0-374 GCF_000956235.1 Wasmannia auropunctata | reverse complement strand
ACTGGAGTTCAGACGTGTGCTCTTCCGATCTTGGAATGTCCTTATCTAACTTATTGAAGTGCCATCTCTTGGAAAATCCGACACTACTGCCAAACGTAATTTTTGCTGTCTTTACCTCAGGCGAGCGTACGAATTACCACAAATTGCATTCTAATATATAACTTTTTTCTACGCTTCCAATCGTACCTCAAAAGGTCTTACATTATTCGTGCAAGTAATCCAATGCGCGCTAGGTACTTTTGCTGTACATATAAGCTGCAGAACTTTTGTACTTATGAAAGTTTACGTCAGGTGATAGGTATGTATCCCAAAAAGGTANGTTTTAANATTTTTCGTTTAACTACTCATATATACCTAGCGCGATGACATTTTAT
>NW_012053421.1:0-444 GCF_000956235.1 Wasmannia auropunctata | reverse complement strand
TCGCTTTGCGTAATATCTCGATGAGCGTGTGTCACGCGTCGGAACCGAGCAGTTCCAATTAATAGTAAAGTCGGTGGAGATTGTAAGAACGTTGTGTGATTGTGTCGTGTGCGTGTTTAATTATTTGTTAATAAATTCGTTGTTAAATATACACGAATCATTCTCGTCATTTCGACGCCCTATCCTCGCGAGTGTTTCGAAAAGATTTCAGCATCGCAGAACGAGGAAATTCCTGAGCCACGAGCACACCAACGAGACATCCCGAACGAGCGATCCAGCCAACGAGCGACAGGGATCCAAGGGAAATTCATTAACATCCTTGTTATTTGGAGGTGAAAATAACTGGCGACCTAAGTAGTAAGTGATTTTAATCATTATACGGCATTGTCCGGTCACAACATAACCTAACGGGCGAGGTTATGTGCCGGGACGGGTAGTCATATT
>NW_012053420.1:0-534 GCF_000956235.1 Wasmannia auropunctata | reverse complement strand
ACCATAGACAAATTCATAATCAGCGCGACATATATTGCCGCTGAGCCGCCGTATACGCCGATTGAATGCAAGCCGCAGCATAATAAAAGCCGGCATTGCGAAAGGCAAAAGAAAAACGGACGGAGATAAGACGCGCAATCGAAGAATTGCACGAACTCCCGCGTCGCACAAAAAATATCTTGGAGGAGAGATCCGGAGCATCTATCGCCAAATCTACGAGTGGACAACGCCGTAGCAGCTTTAGAGGTGCCACGGACCTGACCACCGACAACACTGACGCCGCATCGCAGAATAGAAAGCCACCGCCGCTGCCGTAACCTGAGCCGAGCGCCGATAAAGACCAGCCGACCAGCCGGACAGCGAAAACAAGCCACCATGCGAGCGAGCGCCGTATTGTAAGTCCGTACATATTAAGTCGATATCTGCGTATGTCAAGCGATCGATATTATCACCGTCATTAGTCGCCGGAGCGTACGTGGCCTTTTCGGAACCGTGTAAAATTTATAAGCACCATACCCGAATTAAATAGAGCCG
>NW_012053419.1:0-436 GCF_000956235.1 Wasmannia auropunctata | reverse complement strand
TTTTTCTTTCTTTTTCTTTCTATTTTACGCAAAACTTCATATTACATAAATTAATTATATATATATATTTTTTTAAAGTAAAGATTTTAATACAAGTATATATAAATGCATGTTATATGTTAAAGCTGATATCATACAAAGATCGTCTTAATATATGCAATATAACATATCGTCAGAATGAACAAAGGGAAAGATTTGTTATAATATAATGAATCATAATATAGTTTACTGATTAAATATTCTCATGGTTGCGTGTTATCCATAGGTTTCGGTCGTATTTATAATATATTATTATTTAAAATATATATTTTAAATAAAAAAAAGTAAAAGAATTATTTAGTATTTATTATTTTAAAGCTTCTTTTAATCTATTTCTTATTTAATATTTTAAATACGTTTTTGGAAAATATATTTTATATTTCTCATTTTAAATAAG
>NW_012053418.1:0-443 GCF_000956235.1 Wasmannia auropunctata | reverse complement strand
CATATAATCACGGAAGGGGGGATAAAACCTGACCCCGAAAAGCTTAGGGCCGTAAAAGAATTTCCGGTACCTAAGAAGGTCAAGGATATACAATCCTTCCTAGGTCTAGCCGGTTATTACCGCAGATTCATGGAAAATTTCTCAAAGATTGCAAAACCGCTTACAAAGCTAACTAAAAAGAATACACCTTTTGTCTGGACCGAAGAGCAGCAACGCGCATTTGACACGTTAAGAGAAAAATTAATTACGGCACCGGTCTTGAATTACCCGGATTTCTCACAACAATTCACGGTCACTACCGACGCTTCAGATTACGCCATCGGAGCCGTGCTATCACAGGGAACCTTGGGGCAAGACCGGCCAATTGCATACGCTAGCAGAATTCTGAACAAGGCCGAACAAAATTATAACACGACCGAGAAAGAATTGCTGGCGATAGTATG
>NW_012053417.1:0-444 GCF_000956235.1 Wasmannia auropunctata | reverse complement strand
AAAAAATGTATATTTCTAGGTCGCACTAATCCATATTATTAAATTATAATAATTTTACTTTAATTAGTTTTATGATTTTTTGTTTCTATCTTATACATTTTGTAAAGTAAAATCCTAAAAACGCATAAGAATTATTGATTATACAACGAAATTATTATACGTAAAAAATAAAATTTATTAGATATCGTAGAATCATAAATATGTAGTACAAGGTTTTGATAGTGCAATAAAATTTCGATTGAGATAGCGATTATGACAATCGGAATTTGGGCAAATCAATAGATAACAGTCGTGACGTACTTGATAACGAGAACAAACAATTCCGAAAATTCTTCTTTTCTTGATAAAATTATGACTAACATAAAAGACAATAGTTACTGCAATTTTATTGCGCCTATATATTTGTGAGTGAACGCTTCAATACGGTGGCAGAAGAGCATTCCA
>NW_012053416.1:13264-16307 GCF_000956235.1 Wasmannia auropunctata | reverse complement strand
TAATTTGATACAATAGTTTTTTTCGGGGTACATTAATTACAAAATAATTTTGCGTGATTGTTATATATTGAAGATAATGACACTTAGATTTTTTTATGATTTAACAACAGTTTTTTTCTCGAAGACGTATTATATATTTAAGATGACACTAAGGTCTCATTTTTTTCAATCTGATACAATTTTTTCGAAGTTTACATTATACTGTCACACTTATCACTATATTGAAGAAATTTAACTTTTTTATATAATTTATTATTTAAAATATCTAATATTTAAATTTATTTTTACACGCAGGTTTTTGTTACCAATGTAATGAAAACTTGATAGCAAAAACATAATCATTGTTCTTATATACACGTTACCTGAACTAGTAAAAAGACCAGTTCGCAACCAAGGATATAAAATCTTATAAATCATAGTTTTCTTGCTGATGTGCTTTGGACTGCTTAATATTGTCTGAAATGATAAAAAGAACTAAACTTAATAATTAACTCGGATACAATATAAATAATTAATTTATTCAAATTATCTTAAACATTCGATTATTCCTGTGTGTGAAAGATATTTTATTTGTAAACTTATTCTTGTAAAATAAAAAATGGGTAAGAAATACTTAAATTGTTAGTGTTTCAGATATAAAAAAATTAAACTTTTTAAATATTTTTTTACCTTCAGATCATCTGGATGACGTATAAATACAATCGGAAAATAAATTCCCCAAATTTTATAAATAGGATAGTATTGATCATGTAGATTCATCACAAACTTCAATTGTTCTTCTAAAAGATGTGTGTATGTAACATAAACATAAAGAAATATTATGAACAATTTAATTGTGATATTACGTATTTTCGATTTTTTTAGCTACGTTGAAGTATGACGATTATGCGGCGCGCAGTTTATTTGAACTGATGAAAGATTCATACAGTATAATTACGCCCTGTGTGCTTCGGGCGTAATTACGGGACAAGAGAGAGTTGCTCCCTTAGCAACGAGTTGTTTGGCGGGACTCTGAGATTGATGCGAGTTTGACAGATACGCTTTGGTGCATTTAGAGTTCAATAAACCGTTGTAGTTCTTTTATAAACGAGTGTGTTGTTCTTTTCCGCGCGAGCTCGCGAGTGTCACTGTCTTTGCCGCAGGCGCGAGTGCAATAGTGCCAATAGTGAGCGCGAGCGTAACAATATTATCTAGCACCAAGATCCGTTTTTCTGATGGCGTTTTTCGTTTCTTAATTTCAATTAAATTATTTTGTTCGAAATACTATAATAGTATGTATTTGTGTTTACATGCTATTTAGTTATCTAATTAGGAATATATATTTGGTTAAATTCTAAGTATCAAATTGAGTAAACGATATACTAATGGGGATAATGAATACTGTGTATTTTTAATCAAACGATTGAGTTAAATACAATAAATTTTTGTTGAAACAAAATAGTTTAGTTAGAAAAATAGTATTTTGTTTATAATAGTAACAAATTATTTTGTGTCATCGTAATAACGTTTAGTGGAATGTATATCGGACTAAATATTTTGGTAAGATGAAACATTATCTATATTAATATCGTATAAGTATGTTTCACACATAACGAATAAGGAAGGCCAATGCACGTATGTAAAATCACGTAAAAAAAGAATTGAAGCAGAAAGATAAAACAAATTTTGCGTTTTTCAACAATTTTTTTTTTATTGTACAAACTGAATTATTTTTACAAAGTTCTTCATCTGCTTTCTCTTCATTTATTGACTAAAAATCATTCATTTCTTGAGTAGATTTTGCCAGTTTATTAGTTGTACTTAAATTGAGTTTTTACAATAATATTCGGCATCAAACTTTTATCTTGATCAATTTTGTATTCAAAATAATAATAGTGGGGTTTTTTAGTTAAGAGATTATACTGCATTTTTGTTATGAAAATGTTACTTTCTCACTCACGTATAACAAAAATTAGCACTATTTACACATAAACAGGGCATTTTTGTATGAATTAACCATAAAATCAATAAAATACGTACAAAATAGCAAAGAAGACGTAAATTGCAGTAGCACAGATACAATAATAAAATTAAGGAATAAAAGCAATTGAGTAATACGTAATTTTTACAATACCATTATTCCAATTAGTCAGCATGCAAGTTCATAAGAAATTTTAAATTACCTCGTGAATAACTTAGAAGGTTCAAAAAATTTTCAGTTATCGGATAACCTGGTGGACCTGGTATACGATTGATAAGTCGTCCATTTCGTCGATAATAATTATATACCAATATGATAAAGATAGATAATATCGACGATATAATAATCATTGTTGGTGGATGTAATTAGCCAGTCTAATTAGTTCAGCTTCCTTCAGATTTTTTTAAATTATGATACGAATTACTTATACGTAATATTTGCTTCAGAAGTGTCCGTTGCTATCTAGATATTCTAAATTTATTAGATAAAAAAGGAATACATTAAAATATATGTGACATTTTATTGTTTTATTTTTTCAAATTTTAAAGAGATTTATTCTTTATTTTAATAAGAAAATGTGCATTTATTAACCCGTAAAGGCTACGTCTCATTTGAACAACCGCTGTAAAGAACACCTGAGTACGAATTCACACCAAGCGTTTTTAAAATTTTATATTATCTGAAAATAAAAAGCAAAATTAAAGCAAAACGTGCGTTTTCCAATGTAAATTTTCTGACCAATCGATTATTGGTAATATTCAACACAAAATTCGTTGTCAACACTTTTCACAGTAGGTCCGTTATTTTCTTTAATTATCGAGTATTCTCTTCATATTCGACTGCCCTGGCGGAAAAATTTCTACAAATTTTAAAAAAAATTAAAATATTCTATGAAAAACTACAGAAAAAAACTGAGAAAATCTATGAAATTTTACACGATTTTAAAAAATACTACAAAAATCTACATAAAAATGCTAGAATTGGAACACTTTTGTCAATTTTTGTAGTTTTTTATTGCATTCTCAGACGGACAAATTCTACATAATTCTACATAATTCTACAAAATTCTAAAAAAAATAAAAA
>NW_012053416.1:1214-1530 GCF_000956235.1 Wasmannia auropunctata | reverse complement strand
TTGACCAAGTGAACTAGACCGATTGTCGAACTTTACGTGTGGCTGGAATAGTACCAAGTGGAATGACGTGGCTCTAATTTCCAAACTCCAATCTCAATCTCTGTCTGCTGTGCTCTCATTGGCTGAGCTTCAATATCAATCTTAATCTCAATGGCCTAGTTTACACCGAGCACTTGATACGCGTACTAAATACCAAATCCCCCTCACAGCACCGGATATTGCACTAAGGTTACAAGGAGGTTACAATCTTACATAGCTTAGTGAGAAGATTATTGGTATTTACCACTAACCTTATAATGTAACCTTACATTATAAA
>NW_012053416.1:375-1194 GCF_000956235.1 Wasmannia auropunctata | reverse complement strand
GGATCATCACAAACCAGCAGTTTGCAAACAATCACAAAAGTTAAGCAACGCTCGAGAAAGTACATGGCTTGGATGGGTGACCGCTTATATGTAGAAACATCCTGAAATTTGTAGTTTCCAAATACATTTTTTTTAATAATAATTTTATTATATATATTTTTTCTTTATCTCTGGAACGTGATGCTAATCAATAAAAATTTTTTTAGCAATATTTAATAAAAAATGGAAAATTGTTTTTAGTTTGCACATTAATATAATATTGTACAATATTAATACAATGTACCTTGCAAAATTTATGGGATGTTAATGGAATGAGTTTGGACGAACATTTTCATGTTATTGGGAGGTTAACTGTATGTTTATTAATTTTCGGGTAATGTTATCATCTTACAATTTTAAGTTATGATAACCTTATTGGGATGTTCATGTGCTGTGAGGGTAACTCATCAATATTT
This sequence comes from Wasmannia auropunctata, assembly GCF_000956235.1. NCBI lineage: Eukaryota > Metazoa > Arthropoda > Insecta > Hymenoptera > Formicidae > Wasmannia > Wasmannia auropunctata. Next base: position 739 of record NW_012053416.1, on the reverse strand, counting down.
AACTATTAGCTCAAATATATATACCCAATCAGCACAATATTTTTTAAATGTTTTTTTTTCATTTCCTGAACTCATTTTGGAAAAAATATTTATTTAACATTTATTTAATTTTTTTTATTAAATCGTTTAGAATAATGATTTTTAAAAAACGTTTTTAAACGTTTATTTAATATTTTTAAAATATTTATTTAACGTTAATTTTACATTTAAAATAATGATTTAAGTATACATTTTTTAAACGTTTATTTAATATTTTTTAAATATTTATTTAACGTTAATTTTACATTTAAAATAATGATTTCAGTATACATTTTTTAAACGTTTATTTAATAAGATCGGAAGAGCACACGTCTGAACTCCAGTC
>NW_012053416.1:0-355 GCF_000956235.1 Wasmannia auropunctata | reverse complement strand
TTGCATTGAGTTGCCTAAAAATAACCAAAACTAAAGTTACTAGATTATTGAAAGCTATTAATCAAATTTGAGACAATTTATTGATAAAATAGAAAAAAATACTTATATATACGGATCTAGCAAATGACTAGCAAACGTTTTAGCACCGAAATATTTATAAAATTATGAGATAAAAGTTTCAAATGGCGGTTACACCCGTTACACTTGTCCACATTTTATTTTCGATTTTTTACCCAAAATAATTAATATGCAAACAAAATAAAAATAGATGCAAAAATTAGCAAACGACTAGCAATCGAATGACATATTCGAAATTATTGAAATCGTTAGTTCGACAGCTGGCTTCATACCGGTG
>NW_012053415.1:0-412 GCF_000956235.1 Wasmannia auropunctata | reverse complement strand
CGGTATGAAGCCAGCTGTCGAACTAACGATTTCAATAATTTCGAATACGTCATTCGATTGCTAGTCGTTTGCTAATTTTTGCATCTATTTTTATTTTGTTTGCATATTAATTATTTTGGGTAAAAAATCGAAAATAAAATTTGGACAAGTGTAACGGGTGTAACCGCCATTTGAAACCTTTATCTCATAATTTCATAAATATTTTGGTGCTAAAACGTTTGCTAGTCATTTGCTAGATCCATATATACAAGTATTTTTCCTATTTTATTGATAAATTGTCCCATATTTTATTTATTAATAGCTTTCAATAATTTAATAACTGGCGCAAACAAAAACAGCGCATGCGCATCGAGTTGCCTAAAAATAACCAAAACTAAAGTTACTAGATTATTGAAAACTATTAATAAAATTT
>NW_012053414.1:0-1357 GCF_000956235.1 Wasmannia auropunctata | reverse complement strand
TTTGTCATACGAAGTCGAAAGATCAGGGTTTGTCTCGAATATTGCAATAGCCACTGCTGTGATTTGGATGTTTCCCACATGTAGTGTAATATTGTTAGTTGCGTGTACTACTTCAGCATTAATTTTTGCGGTGCCGTTAAATGTAAAGCTGTCTAAGTAAGGTATCAAGTTGATTTCGTACAAAAGGGGTTTAACATTTGATGGCAATCTGTAGTCGATGGTGTCGTCATTTTGTAAGACATTTTCATTTTGCGTACCTGGAGAATACATTACGTAAATTGCCTCAAATTTGTATATGAATACTGAACAATTTATTTAAAAAATGTGTTACGAAACTGGCAAAATTGTCTGTATAATTTCTTATAAAACTGACAAAATTGGCTTTAAAGTAATCAGTAATCCAATTGCCATCAGTTTAACGATATACGTGTATTGATTGTTATAACAAATTTTAAACATGTAAAATTTTACTTTACTGGTAACATTTAATTTTATAACAATAAACTTATAAATTTATTTGTATAATTTTATTTTATTCGTATAAACAATAACTTTATTCGTATAATTTTATAAAAGCTAATTACAAATCAAAATTAATATTTATCTTATCGTATAAATATTGAAGAAAACGCGCGTTGTTTGTATAAAATGCAAAAATGTATAATTTTATATATTTTAGCGTTATATGTATGTTCCAACTTTTTTAAATATTTTTGAAAAGATAAATTAATATATGTCTATGTATTAAATAAATAATGAATAAAATTATATATACCATCGTGAAAGGGAGATTTATCTGCTACGTTTCCGCTCAGTAATGTGATTAGGGTGCAAAGTAACAAATGTTCCCGTAAGATCCTCATCTGAAAGGCGATCATATGATTTATCTTGTATTTCAAACTGCATGAAAGAGTTATATGTGGGCACATATAGATTATTTTTTTTATTTAATTAACAATCGACGTCGCATTAATATTGATGTTATATTTTGCTCAGATGCATTAATTTGCTTTAGTTATTTATCATAAAATAACAAAAATAACTTCTGATAAAAGATTGAGAATTTCTAAGCCGATACTTGCGTGCACATATTAATTTCAAGTGAAAAAAGTTGCCGGTGAGATTTAATGATTTCCAAATTTCTTACAAACCTATTGCACACAATATTTATGTAATACAATACTTGTTTGCAAATTAATGAAGAGAGAGACACAGAGAGAATTTCAATTATTTGAAAGACAATTGTATTTACCTTCACTAAAAGTTTTATCACTCTTATTATTAGTATTGCCGTTTTTTCATGACTTTATATTTTATTTCACTATGTTCGTAATTCCGTACAGATGAGCCAAAGTTT
>NW_012053413.1:0-923 GCF_000956235.1 Wasmannia auropunctata | reverse complement strand
TTCCCGAACCACATGTGCGTAAGCTCGTGAGCGATCACGGAAGCCACGTCCTGCTGCGCTATCATCGATGATTCCTTCTCGTCGTACAGCATTCGACTTTCGCGATATGTCACTAATCCCCAATTTTCCATGGCGCCGGCCGCAAAGTCAGGTACGGCTACCATGTCCATTTTAGAAAGTGTATAAGTTTGACCGAATTTGTTCTCAAGCAGCTCGAGAGCTGCACGACCGACATCCAAAGCGTAAATGGTCTGGTTAATGGTGGATGGTTTGGACCATACTTTAAATGCGATTTCTGTTGTAGATAGAGGAAAAGTTTTTTTAGGTAAAAAATCAAAATCCGAAATCACAAAGGCCACTAAGTAGGTAGACATTGGAATGCTTTGCTCATATACATCCCATATCTTGGCTCCCGGTTTTCTTAAAAGCAAATATAAATATTTTCATGAAAACATTAAAGCAAATAGTTTATTTGGTAAAGTCAATATCGATAATTACACGTTTTTTTGACACTTACAGTCTTATAGATTCTTTTAATGGCATATTACTGAGAGTGTTATAATTGTCGTCTCTTGCTATATGGATTATGAATTGTGCCTTAAAACTCGGCTCATCGAAGCATGGAAAGGCATGTCTCGCGTGTGTTGTTTGAAATTGTGTCGCAGCTAGCCGTCTGGTTTTAAGCAGAGTTTCATATTATGAATTTGTGATATTTAAATACTGAAGATAATAATATTTATAAAATGTTCTTTTTATTTCTTTTATTATCACGAAAGGTGGTATCACTTACCTAATCTGTTTGTTTTTGTCGAGGTAAGAACTCCTATAAAATCCGATCATGTTGTCGGATAAGATTCCATTGTACGTAAAGCTGATTATAAGTTTGCTACCCTTCTCGATAGTTTTGGTAAGGGTAATAGTGT
>NW_012053412.1:0-361 GCF_000956235.1 Wasmannia auropunctata | reverse complement strand
TCTTTACTGAGACTTAATGTTTAAATTTAACTTTTTAAAAAATTATATTGTAGCTTATATTCGACGATACCAATAAAAATTCTAAATAGTGCTATTACCTCCGCAGTAGCGAAGTATTGGAAGTATGTGGCGAACGCTTCGCTAAGCCAGAGGCAGCTCCACCATTCTGGTGTTACCAAATTCCCGAACCACATGTGCGTAAGCTCGTGAGCGATCACGGAAGCCACGTCCTGCTGCGCTATCATCGATGATTCCTTCTCGTCGTACAGCATTCGACTTTCGCGATATGTCACTAATCCCCAATTTTCCATGGCGCCGGCCGCAAAGTCAGGTACGGCTACCATGTCCATTTTAGAAAGTG
>NW_012053411.1:0-311 GCF_000956235.1 Wasmannia auropunctata | reverse complement strand
TTTTTTACATTTTTAAAATATTATTATAAACATTAAGATGGATTAATTACTTTTATTGCAAGAATATTAATGTAACGTACGATCATACGAATCATACAAAATTTAAATTACAAGAATAAAAATTATAAGAATCTTTACTGAGACTTAATGTTTAAATTTAACTTTTTAAAAAATTATATTGTAGCTTATATTCGACGATACCAATAAAAATTCTAAATAGTGCTATTACCTCCGCAGTAGCGAAGTATTGGAAGTATGTGGCGAACGCTTCGCTAAGCCAGAGGCAGCTCCACCATTCTGGTGTTACCAAA
>NW_012053410.1:0-1616 GCF_000956235.1 Wasmannia auropunctata | reverse complement strand
TTCCCATCCGCGATTGTTGTAATTTACACGATAAAAGCCTGTAATAAAAATATTAAAATTAGTTTTTATAATAAAATATTTACATAAATATTTATCTTAAAAAATTTATGATATTAATTGTAAAAGTTTTTGTTTAATATTTTATGTATATATTACATATACGATATTAGAAAAAATATTATTTTCCTTTAATGTATTTTATCCTATCAATTAATAACGATTTAAAAATTAACATACGATTATAATTGTCTAATAAATAATGCGTATTAGATATTATATTATTCACAAGTAATTCTGTAAGTTATTTTTGTTAAAAACATTTTTCGGTACCAACCTGATGATTGAAGATTAAATATAATCCATTTATTCGGGTCAATTTTGTAAAAAGCGGTGCTTTGTTCGGTAGACATCCAATATTTTGGAATCAGATTAGTGAAATCTAGTTTGCTTTTTGTGGTAAACGTGAGCGGGACATACCAAACGGTATCCGTAGCAATGTTATCTATATTTCTCAGAAGAAAGCGTTTTTGAGTAATTTTCAGTATACCATTGTCATTAACGTCGACTGTTAAAACGGGATATCCGGCTTGTGTAGTCCAAGAATCCATTACTGTTTTTACGTCAATGTTTAAGCTTGGATGTACTCTTGTGTTATTTACTTGAGCCTTTACTGCTTCCCATAAAGCATCCGGCTGGCCCAATCCTTGCTCCATGCTAGAAAATATATTTTGTAATAGTATCATCTCTTGATCGCATCGAGAGAAAGAGACATGAATTTTACGTAAATATAGCGATTTAAGAAGTCTTTAATTTATGTACTTAATATGTCGACTAGTGTCTAGTAATAAATCAATTTCTCGAGTAATCGAATAATATATATGTGTATATGTTACGATTAATTTAATAATAATAGATTACAGATTCATATATTTAATTAAAATAATACAATAAAATTTGATATTAACAAAAATTAATCTAATCTCTTTTCTAATTTTGTATTGTCTACTCTAGTTGTTTTTAAAAGTTATTTGATTTTATAAGTTATGTTGTTTTCGAAGATCTAAAAATTGATTTTTTTAGTAATTTAATTAATTATGTTTTATTAAAATACAATTAATTATTGTAATATTTACTTGTCTTGTATGTAGCTACGTAATGCGTTATCAAAAATTTCGGTTCCGAATATGAGGCTCATCATACGGATAATACTGCCTCCTTTGTTATAGGTAATAGTATCTGCTACTCCTGCAATTTGCGATTTATTGGAAACCACCCGAGTCATCGGAAGAGAAGATTCAACACTGTCCGCTATTAATGCAGATTGATATTGCTGCACTACGAATTGCTGCTCCATGTTCCATGTCGGTTCGAGCTATAACGAAACAAAAATGTTAAAATACAAAAGCAAGATTTATTAATTCAACTTTTGCAAAAGATGTAAAAGATTTTTGAAAAACTTTCTAAAAATAAATTTTTTTTTTACATTTTTAAAATATTATTATAAACATTAAGATGGATTAATTACTTTTATTGCAAGAATATTAATGTAACGTACGATCATACGAATCATACAAAATTTAAATTACAAGAATAAAAATTATAAGAATCTTTACTGA
>NW_012053409.1:0-1062 GCF_000956235.1 Wasmannia auropunctata | reverse complement strand
AAACATTAGCTGGACTATAATAAAATTATTTTTTTTTAATATAAAAATCAGAATTTTTGTAAGATTATAAAAAGAATGTTCTAACGTTTTATAGAATAGATGACCGCAAAAAGCTTGTATTCATATTACATAAAGATAGAGGTTACGTGAATATTGAATTTTACTATGCATATCATATGTGTATTATGGAAATCGCAATAGAAATGACAAAATGTTTGTATATTCTTACCGGGCAGTAGAATTTGTCCTCCACGCTTTAAATTTCTCTGTGTAAGTCGTTACACATTCCTTATTGTCGAGCTTACAAAGCCAATTATTCACATCTCGTCGTAACAGAATCGTTAATCTGTCATCATTTTCGTTATCATCATATTCTAGACGGAGGTGTACATTTGCGATAAGAGACTCGACGTATGCCTAGAAATATAAAATAAATAATATTATAAAATTATGTAACAAATTTGTTATTTTTTTAGTAATTGAATTTATTTAAATATCTTTGATTTCTAATTGCTTAAAAATGTATTTTAATAACTTTATATAAAGAAAATATTAATTGTAAATTACTCAAAAGACTTTGACAGATAGAATTAGAATTTTTGAATTTTTGTAATTAAAAGATTGAGTCTGTTTTTGTAAATTATATACTTTCATATTATACATTTGTGTTTTATACATAGTTAATAAGAATAAACCTTAAATAAGTATTCCACTGATCCAGTAAATCGCTTATTTAGAAATTCCAAACCATTAAATGCTGCTTTATAAGGTAGGTAATGTGTTTCCTTCGAGAGATAACGCAGTCCATCGAAAACCGTAACATAATTCAAATACCCTGCTCTACCCAGATTCAACAGATCGTCTACAATTGCAGCTCTATTTAACACATGAATATTATTCAGATCATCGTTTTTTAAGGCATATAAAATGTTTTCCCATCCGCGATTGTTGTAATTTACACGATAAAAGCCTGTAATAAAAATATTAAAATTAGTTTTTATAATAAAATATTTACATAAATATTTATCTTAAAAAATTTATGATATTAATTGTAAAAGTTTT
>NW_012053408.1:0-363 GCF_000956235.1 Wasmannia auropunctata | reverse complement strand
AAATATTTAAATCATTCCTGTGAAGATAATTTATTACAATAATGGTGTCATACCTAATAATAAACACTTTAAATTTTGTTATCTTGAAACGATGTTACTTCCGTATGTTAGCGGTAATAATTTCATCACATTTTAAGCCTTACTTTTCTAAGATGTTGATATCTCCACTGCATCCCAAAGCGTTTAGAATTACCATTTGGTCGGCCGGATAATTAGAATCAAAGTACTCCTGCCACAAATGTTCCCAGTCATCAGAAGTTCCATGTTTTATGGCTGTGCAGTACGCTGTGGGCCTTGCGTTCGGTTCGATTCTGTCGAATATTAAACAAACATTAGCTGGACTATAATAAAATTATTTTTTTT
>NW_012053407.1:0-702 GCF_000956235.1 Wasmannia auropunctata | reverse complement strand
ATTAATATTACATTATCCTTTAATATAATTATTTAAGTTTTGTAAAACATTTTTTTTTAACTTGTTTAAATGTTTTTTTCTGTATTTATTTTATGAGCATGTTGTCTCATATGTAAAAGAATATAAAATTCGATTATTTGTGCTAGTATCTTATCATTGTGATATTTGCACGGAAATGACAAATCAGGCATATAAATGTTTTCAATAATTATTTCGTATACGTCTGAGCAATGACAATACTTAGAAAATAAAATTTTCTAAATATCTAATAAAATGATACATTTTTAAATTTGGGTGTGTTATGTGTGCTGCCGATTCTTTTTTAATATTACTTAATAGAGCAGGTGGAAACGGACTGTATGTAGTGCCAGTTGTAAATGCATTTTTACATATGTCACACCTTACGAATTTTAAAATGTGTTTAAATATAACATATAATATATCTTATAATGCGAACAATGCAAAATATTACAGCAAATAGAACAAATGAAACGAAACACGTGGATCGCACAGTGTGTAGTTTAGTCTGCCTGTGATATTCTATATCTGACTTCGTTATTTACGATATGTTAAACAAGGTTAGATATTGTATACATATATATATGACTGGACCTAATGTTGTCAGCGCCATCTGTTGGATCGCGGACATTAAGTAACCGCAAATATATAGCATATACGACAGAGTGTCAGGGGGCTGCCTTC
>NW_012053406.1:0-514 GCF_000956235.1 Wasmannia auropunctata | reverse complement strand
TTTACCCACAAAAAAATCCCAAACTTTAAGTTCTAAAATCTCAAAGATGGCATGACCCCTTAAGTAAAATTTTAACTTAAAAGAATCACTCATGAATTTTTCCAATATCCATAATTTGCAGAACTAATAGCGTTTTCAGACGGAGCGAATTTAATCGCTCCGGGAGCGATTAATGACGTCACATGCTCCATTTTAGATTTCTGATTGGACGAGGAGAGCGTGCGACGTTATCAGTCGCTCCGGGGGAACGATCAAACCCGCTTCCCGTCCGAAAACGCTATTATGATTTATGACAAGAGCACCGACGAGGTTACATCACTAAAAAGACAGTTGAGTCCTACGGGGTTTCGCGACTTCGCGTAACTCGAAAAATTCACTGTACGCCAACTCTGCGGGTAATCGAAGAACGATGGTATTACCAACGTGATTTTGGTTGTACCGAGGATAACAAAATATATATAATCACTATTTTATCGACAGAGATATGTTTATATTATACTTTTAAATTTTCGCA
>NW_012053405.1:0-1616 GCF_000956235.1 Wasmannia auropunctata | reverse complement strand
TTCATTAGTATATTCAGTTTTATGTCATCAATTCTGAGTTCATTTTCAGGTGCAAAAAGAATCCCTTTTAGAAAAAGAATTCTTTTTGCATCTGAAAATGAACTCAGAATTAGTGACATATAACTTCTTTTTTCATTCTCTGTGTTATCTGGGCGGTCTTTTCGAAAGTCTCGAAGTTTGTTGTCAACATTTTTTCGTGATGATGATTGGTTATTTTGCTTTGCTAACTTCGTGAGCGGCTGTCATTGCATATTTTGATAGTTGTATGTATTGAAGTTGATGTATAATTATAGTTAATTATAATAAAAAGTAAAAAGTGCAGTTAAATAGCACGCGTAAAGCGCGCGTCTGTGATGCTAATTGTAAATAAATGTAATTTGGTTAATATTATATTAATATAAATATAAAAAATATAAAACAAATCTTTTTACTAGCTTACTATACTTTTACTTAGCTACTATATTTAACATATTATTTTACATTATCAAACAACATTATATATATTAATAAATATATGTTGTGTATTTGCAGAAGGAGGAAATACCAATATTGCCGCCAACTTATGAATTGGACATGACAAAGGTTATAAAGTGTAACCATAGCGAACTAACAAAATTAGTTTGTGATTTGCTGTCAGTCGTCTTCACAAAAGAAGAACTACGAACTTCATCCTTAACAGGAACGCGAAGCAATTTCCTGAAGAATAGTGAAAATCTCGTCGAGACTAAAAAAAAATTAGATGAAGACAAGATTCACGCCATTCGAGGTAAGAAACTATATATCAATATATGTGTATCTCATTTTCAAAAGTTGAAAGTTACTATATATATATATATATATATATATATGTTTGATATCTAGCAAAAGTGAGAAAGAAAATTCTAGAACAGTCCAGTACGGGAATAGAAAACAGACTTAATATTTAACGCTGTTAAGCAACTGCTTTTGTCGTAAATAATTGCATAATTATCGGAGGGGCTTACATCGCTCCAGCAAACGTCCAGGACCGGCGCTGCCATACTCTGCATGGATTTCGGTACCGTTTTACCGGTCTGCTCTACCTCCCAGCAGCGAACGTTGCAGTCCCAGGAGCCGGCCACGAGGAAATTTTGCGGTATGGACGCCGGGCTGAACGCCAGACTGGAGACCGAGTCGTCCGGCGGCGAGATAACCTCGAAGTCTTGCATAGGATTCGACGTATTCGACGTCGCCGTCCTCAACGAGTTGCTCTGATTGAACATTTTCTCTCCTGATAGGTTAGACTGATCGGAGCACTTGGGTCTGCTATCTCTGTGACGGGACAGACACGTTTAACTCTCCGTGACTCCCATTACTCCTCCTCGTGCGAAACGTATGCGACTGTTTACTTACTTGCGATTATTTACGTCATCCAGACGAGAACGGGCATTCTACATTATCCACGCCAGGCAGGAGTTAAGCTCAATTAAGTCTGAATTCGAACGAGAAGCTGAAAATATGGAGTAAACGTTCCAGCCGGAGCCCGATTTACGGATTTAACCAAAACAAAAAGCCGACTTGTCTCGAATAATCTCGAATCTCGATCGCACTTGGCTTCGCGCATGCGCGGCAAGAAATACAGGATACTGACATGGGGA
>NW_012053404.1:0-328 GCF_000956235.1 Wasmannia auropunctata | reverse complement strand
TTTTAAAAAAGATAATACTATGTAATACTACTATATAATACTACATAATATTATGTAACACAAATCTATATCCCATCCGTAAGGTATGTAACTTTCATAGGACTTTCAAACACCTTCAATCCATTGAATCCATGTATGTATTCTGACTCACGGTACGTTAGAGACTTTATGGCAATTCATACCCAGATAGCACACAGAGCCCAAAAGAATTCATTAGTATATTCAGTTTTATGTCATCAATTCTGAGTTCATTTTCAGGTGCAAAGAGAATCCCTTTTAGAAAAAGAATTCTTTTTGCATCTGAAAATGAACTCAAAATTAGTGACAT
>NW_012053403.1:0-714 GCF_000956235.1 Wasmannia auropunctata | reverse complement strand
AACGACTCCATTCATTAAAGAAAAGTTAAATATGTGCTCTATCACAGGCAGCAGGGAAGGCAAAACCAGTCGTACGATCCTAAGAGAGACTCCATCAGCTCCCACGGCATTAGACTTAATTCGAGCGAATGATTTTGCAATCATGCTTGGAGTAGCATACTTAAAGTGGAAGTTGTTGTCATCATAACTACCATCTATCGGATCCTGGACAATCATATCGTTAGGCTCTGTTACTGCTTGATCGCCAAAAAATTTATTAAGTTCTTCAGCAGTGCAGGCAAGTGACTTGTCAACTTCCTTTTATTAGACCGAGATGTCTCAGTCTGCTCCAGATGGCAGAGAGAGAGAGAGAGAGAGAGAGAGAGAGAGGGAGCGGGAGGGAGAGAGAGAAGTCTGCAACGTGCTGTGAAGATTCAATTTTGCAGCGTTTGCCAGCACGTGCAGCGCGTTAATCTCACGACGCTTAAGCGATGAATCGTCAGGCAAATTGTCGTGTACCCGCTGCCAGTTCGGCACAATATTGCGTCTAGTTGCACTTGTGCAACACGTCCGATCAGCGCGCAGCATAATGAGCTCGCTCGGCTACTTTGTTTCGCGATAATGGACGAGATCGAGCCGGAGCTCCATCGCGTGATCCGTTTGACATAATTACACAATCATCGTCATAAAGGTGCGAGCAGCTATTACTAACGTATATGAAATGCTACATTTTTT
>NW_012053402.1:0-489 GCF_000956235.1 Wasmannia auropunctata | reverse complement strand
CAAATTATAAAAATAAAAATTTATTAAAATAATTAATCAAATAAATCATTTAAATTAATATTTATTAAGTATTTATTAAGTATTTATTACTTTTAATAAAAGTAATAAATACTTAATAAATACTTAATAAAATATTTATAAAACATAAAATACTCGCTTGAAGTTTGCAAATTATAAAAATAAAAAATTTATTAAAAAATAATTAATCAAATAAATCATTTAAATTATTAAAAATAAATCAAATACTTGTATCGGTTAAAGCCTTAGAATCACATGTTCGCGTTTCGACAGCGCTGCAAACGTAACCAACAAAGTCAGTCGACTGCTTGCTATCGTCGAGTGATTGCCTCGTGTGTCACAGTGTCAGTAAATCGTCGTGGGTTAGTAAATAGTGCGCGTGTTTCTTTCCTCGACTGAGTTTTCAATCGACGAATAATTAATCGACACGGATTGATAATTATTAACTACTTAATACATTCGGTATTAAAG
>NW_012053401.1:0-459 GCF_000956235.1 Wasmannia auropunctata | reverse complement strand
TCACACACATACACACACACACACACGCACGCATGCACGCACGCAATATCTTACCTTTTGAAAGATTTGTCGACTTCTCGAAAAAGATGGATTAATTCCCATGTGATTTCCACGTAATGAGTGTTTATTTTAATAAATTTTCAATAGTTTTAATGCAAACGTCACAAGTTATCACTGACACAGATCAAATAATTAGATAATCTTTTTTTTTTACAAACCGCGGTGTCACTTCAATATTTCACACTCAATTCACATACAAATTATGCTTATAAATACTTGAAGAAATTACAAGAAATCTTCTAATGTATTTACTTAATATCCGTACTATTACGTACTTTACAATCACTGACGATTAATTATCCGTCCACTGAAAAATCACACGGCGATTTATTAACACGCGACCGTTTACTTGACGATAGCAAGCAGTCGACTGACTTTAATACCGAATGTATTAAGTAA
>NW_012053400.1:0-467 GCF_000956235.1 Wasmannia auropunctata | reverse complement strand
TGAAAAGACGTATTCTTGACTCAATTCTAAGACGATTTTTCCTTTACAAAAATTTTGTCCGAAGCTTAGTTTTCAAATTATAACGAGAAATAGTTAGCAAATTACGGGCCGCGTACGGATGATAGACAGGGGCGGCGCAACTTACTGTCCGCCGGCAGGCGGTACGCGGGACCGTCGCGACGATCAGCTGACTACACGCGCGCATAAACATGCGTTTACATTCTCTCTCTCTCTCTCTCTTTTTCACACACACACACACACATACACACACACACACACGCACGCATGCACGCACGCAATATCTTACCTTTTTGAAAGATTTGTCGACTTCTCGAAAAAGATTGGATTAATTCCCATGTGATTTCCACGTAATGAGTGTTTATTTTAATAAATTTTCAATAGTTTTAATGCAAACGTCACAAGTTATCACTGACACAGATCAAATAATTAGATAATTCTTTTTTTTA
>NW_012053399.1:0-1015 GCF_000956235.1 Wasmannia auropunctata | reverse complement strand
TGGCCAATCATAAGATTGATTTATCTATTATAAATGGCTGCCGAATAAATCAAACTTATGATTGGCCATTCGACGCCATTTTTAATATTTTCTAGTACTTTTGCGATACTGCCATAAGCCGGTCGCGCTTCTCTGATAATCTAGGACTCTAGTCGAATCGACGTCGGGTCGACAAATTGTTTCTCACTGGGAATATCACTTAATATGGCGACCTTCCAGTATCGCCTTAATATTTATATTAATTATTTTGATTAACTTGTATTAATTATTACAGACGTGTTAAACTTAAATCTTAAGAAAAGAGCTAAAATCTGCGAGTTATAGAGGTTTCGACTTATCAAAGTTTTCGAATAAAATAAGGTTAACATATACGAAAATTCGACTTGCGAAGGCTTTGTACAAAAATTTATAATTTTTCGATTATAATGAATTATAATTTTAAAGGAAAAAAATCAATATTTGATAGTAAATTATTTGTTGCATATAATAAATGTAATCATAAAACAAATACCAGGCTATTATTTATAATTATGTATAAAAATCTGTAATTTTATGTTAATGTATTTATACATTATATTGATCAATGATGTCATTTTTATTGGTAATCAAAGCAGAGCATTATACGTACGATGTCTTCAGTATTATTACATCTTTCTATAAAATTTCGTAAAACGTTTATGATCGCTGTTTTGACCTACTTAGCCGAGACTGGAGACGATAGAAGCAGAGACAATAGAAGTTTAATTTACATATATCTGTTATCAATAAATGTTCACAGATCATCACGAAGCAACGGTTCCCGGACGATCACAAAGGTTAAGCAACGTTGGACTAGGTACGTAGTTTGGATGGGTGACCGCTTAGAAATACGAACTAAAATTAGTTTCCAAACTTATTTTTTTAATCATAATTTTGTCGTGTGTATTTTCTTTTATTTTCTGGTATATAATGCTGATTAATACAATTTTACAATCGTTCTCAGAATATTCCTGTGCTGTTAAGGTTTACATTATAT
>NW_012053398.1:0-383 GCF_000956235.1 Wasmannia auropunctata | reverse complement strand
TAATATTCTACACGAAATATTTTTAGAATATGTTATGAATATCTGAAAAATAATATTCTGTCCTATATAGTTTCTGAATATCTCTGAAATATTTTGAAAATAATATTTTATGCAAGATATTTTTAGAATATCCTACGGATATCCACAAAATAATAATTTTTAGAATATATTTTACTGATATCTAAAAGAAACATATAACACCCAAGGAGAACAGAAAAGTCAAAATAATATCAATTTGACGTCAAATTGACCGAATTTACGTCATTTTTTACATTATGATTAAAATCTAGATTTCAAATGACTAAAGAATGACTTTATATTGACTTTTTTTAATAGTGTCGATCTTTTTTATTTTTAGAAAAATGTGAACGGAAGAGCACACG
>NW_012053397.1:0-580 GCF_000956235.1 Wasmannia auropunctata | reverse complement strand
TGACCGGANAAGGTGCCTCAGATCGATCGTGAGGCCAGAAAACATGCTCAAAAAGATACACGCGTGTCCGCCGATCCTCGTCCGAGGCGGCGACAATACTACTCCCGGCACCACAGCTGCGGCGCTACTGCCGTGCACCTCACCCGATATCACCAAACGCGATCGAAACATATGTTTCGGCTAACTCAGATAGCGGCAGATCACAGCCGCCTTCAATAATCACGCTGTTTCTTAGGCAGATGTCAATCTCAGGGCACCGCGACCACGTATACAGCGTGCCGTGACGCGAAGACACGCCCTTCTTGCACCTGTACAGAATACACTCGCGGCTTTATCTTTACAGCGTACATCAATCATCAATGCCCCGTATCCTGCGAATTCCACGCCAATTTGCCCGGCCACGAATGCGCGGATTCGGCCCACGTTACACAACGCGAGAAAGTAGCGGCACTGGTTTCACTCGTAATTTTACAATTACTTACAGAAAATCGATTCAATTCACAGGCCCGAGTATGCCAACGCTTACAGAGAAGATGTGAAAATCAAATGGGTGATTGAATATCCTCTCGGCGCCCGCGTC
>NW_012053396.1:0-375 GCF_000956235.1 Wasmannia auropunctata | reverse complement strand
CGCTGTACAGATCCCAGTATAAGTTGTGCTTTTCTATATAAATTCGGCTTTAATCTATTGCTCGCCCTCTATATATTTATCTAATCAGTGGCCGACCAGGTTGCGAGGCAACTTCCGCGAAGCGACAGTGGGGCGTACATCATCTCTGTCTATATTCTATGACCCGCTTACTTAGAAGACCAGAACCCACAGTTAACATCCCCTTCTGCACTTTCACGGTTAATGACTCAACGCAACCGGCAGAAATACGACAATAATCAATTCATGTATATGTGTGGCACCTTAAATCGATTATTTTCGATAATCTTTTCAGGCACAAGGCATCTCAGGCATTCCAATGAAAGGCTCAAACCTTTATCGGCGTCCGGAACTCCC
>NW_012053395.1:0-407 GCF_000956235.1 Wasmannia auropunctata | reverse complement strand
TCTTGAGTTCGTACTTAATGGCAACTGTTCCGCGCAATCATTAACGTTTCGAGTATATATATTTATCTATCACTTATAAATGTGCCCGAATATCCGCCAGAGAGAATTTCTTTAGTTACGCAATATGATCTCACCACACTATACGAATCTCAGAGTAGTTATACTATTTCATGTGAGTTCGGTACTAATCCAATGTGATCCAATGCCCGCTTTCTATTGTTTTTTGCCCATGCATTATGACCCGCCCTCTCAAATGACCGAACTCACGATTTACAGTCTAAAGTTTAGCAAATAACAACTCTCGACTTATCTCTCGGCTCGCATACAAAATCTAAACACGTGTGTATATATATTTAGTATCAGTTACATAGAAATCCGGCCTTATTGTTACCGCCCTTTCTATCAAA
>NW_012053394.1:0-421 GCF_000956235.1 Wasmannia auropunctata | reverse complement strand
ATGTATTTTCACCTGGGATCTCTATCAAGACATTTTCCGCCACCGTGCTCCGCATCCTGGTCTCTTCGATGCCAAGTTCTTCGAGTGTTATCTCATCCCGGGCCTTTCGGATTATCTCGGAGTAGGTCATCCCATCCTCCGGGCGAGAGATCGTGATGGCTGATGAACGAGGGGCCCGCCTACGCGATGTTCTAGCAGCCCCTCTATTCATCTGTGTCCGGGCAACCTCCTCGTATTCTCTCTCTTCTCGTTGATATGGCCGTACACCTTCGCGAGCAAATCGCGGCCGTGCATCTTCCCTTTCTGCCACCGGCAGGGGAAAGAAGTCTTCTATGTAATCTAGGCCTATTAGCTTCCTCTGCCACGCCTACTGATTGGGTCTTCTGCCCTTCCAACCCGAGCCCTCCGTTCTCTCCTTTTT
>NW_012053393.1:0-430 GCF_000956235.1 Wasmannia auropunctata | reverse complement strand
GATATGGCTCCGATATGCAAGCCATTTCATACCCTCGCTTCCGCATGTTCTGCACCAACAGATCCTGCGCTCCGCTGGACCTGTTGAGATTAACCTGGATGATCTTCTTGCCAGCCATTACTTAGCTGTCCGTTCCTCGGCCTCGTTGCTCCGATTGGCCTGGGTCTCACTTCGCCTTGGGCTATTTCGGAGGTCTTTCCTCGGCGGGCACGATGGGCAGACCTCTGAGCCTGCCCTGTGGTTATGATTCAGGCCTTTGTCCTTACAAATCGGACAACACGAGGGTCTTCCACACTCCCTCATAGTGTGGCCCGCTTCACCGCAATTGAAACATCTGTTCTGTCTACGTTGCTCGGGCATCTATCCCTCACGTGGCTCGTGGCGAAACACCTGAAACATTGCATGGGCCTTCTTTTCAGAAGCACCACAA
>NW_012053392.1:0-494 GCF_000956235.1 Wasmannia auropunctata | reverse complement strand
TATTAGGCAAGAAGTAACAGGACACCACGATGACGCTTCCCCCAGGAAGTCATCACATATCCATCGCCCATCTTTAGAGTCGAAATGGTGTCCGTTGATCCATCCTCCGACCATAGTACGGCCACCATGGGAGTCTGTTCCCTGGATCGGGCCCATCTTGGTTGATTTGGTACCCGATATGGCTCCGATATGCAAGCCATTTCATACCCTCGCTCCCGCATGTTCTGCACCAACAGATCCTGCGCTCCGCTGGACCTGTTGAGATTAACCTGGATGATTTTCTTGCCAGCCATTACTTAGCTGTCCGTTCCTCGGCCGCGTTGCTCCGATTGGTCTGGGTCTCACTTCGCCTCGGGCTATTTCGGAGGTCTTTCCTCGGCGGGCACGGTGAGCAGACCTTTGAGCCTGCCCTGTGGTTATGATTCAGGCCTTTGTCCTTACAAATCGGACAACACGAGGGTCTTCCACACTCCCTCATAGTGTGGCCCGCTTCA
>NW_012053391.1:0-577 GCF_000956235.1 Wasmannia auropunctata | reverse complement strand
GAACTGCCTCTCTGACAGGCCAACGCCATCGGCCAGACAGCTCCTGATTCTGCCCACTAAAACTCGCTCGAAGAGTTTGCCCATTTCATCCAGCAGGCAGATGGGCCTGTATGAGGACGGCACTAAGTCTGGTTTGTCCGGCTTTTTGAGGAGTGTTAGTTTTGCTTCCTTCCAGCACTTCGGGAACACTCCCTCCTTGAGGCAGGCGCTGAAGCACGCGGCCACGTCATCAGCGCATATGGGTATTGCCACTTTTATAGCCTCTCCCACAATCCCATCCGGGCCCGGAACTTTGTTCGGTCTCAATTTCGCCGTGGCCCTTTCGACCTTCTCGCTGGTAACTACGTAATCTTCCTCCCACAGTACGGTTGGTCTTGGTTTCTCCAAAAGCTCTTCCTCTTTGTGGGGGAACAGACCCGCTATTATTTTCAAAATCTTATCAAGTGGGAGCGTTTCACAGATAGGCCTGGCGGCCGGTCTCAGTTTGTCCAATACGATTTTGTAGGGGCGGCCCCAAGGATCCCCGTTGATTGTGGACAGAAGTTCGTTCCACGCCGCATTCTTCGCCGTCTTGATG
>NW_012053390.1:0-540 GCF_000956235.1 Wasmannia auropunctata | reverse complement strand
TTGGGCAATTCTTTTTTAATTGTGGCTTCTCTGATCTTTTCCCAGATAAGGGAATTGAAAGCGTTTGAGATATCAAGCGATATCGCCACCGCCGTGCGTCCCTCTTCGTAGACAGGGTCCAGAAAGCCCCTCAGTCGCAGGATCGCATCCACTGTTGAGTGTCCGACCCTGAAACCGAACTGCCTCTCTGACAGGCCAACGCCATCGGCCAGACAGCTCCTGATTCTGCCCACTAAAACTCGCTCGAGGAGTTTGCCCATTCGTCCAGCAGGCAGATGGGTCTGTATGAGGACGGCACTAAGTCTGGTTTGTCCGGCTTTTTGAGGAGTGTTAGTTTTGCTTCCTTCCAGCACTTCGGGAACACTCCCTCCTTGAGGCAGGCGGTGAAGCACGCGGCCACGTCATCAGCGCATATGGGTATTGCCACTTTTATAGCCTCTCCCACAATCCCATCCAAGCCCGGAGTTTTGTTCGGTCTCAATTTCGCCGTGGCCCTTTCGACCTCCTCGCTGGTAACTAGTAATCTTCCTCCCACAGTAC
>NW_012053389.1:0-514 GCF_000956235.1 Wasmannia auropunctata | reverse complement strand
TGTGATTGTGTCGTGTGCGTGTTTTAATTATTTGTTAATAAATTTGTTGTTAAATATACACAAATCATTCTCGTCATTTCGACGCCCTATCCTCGCGAGTGTTTCGAAAAGATTTCAGCATCGCAGAACGAGGAAATTCCTGAGCCACAAGCACACCAACGAGACATCCCGAACGAGCGATCCAGCCAACGAGCGACAGGGATCCAAGGGAAATTCATTAACATCCTTGTTATTTGGAGGTAAAAATAACTGGCGACCTAAGTAGTAAGTGATTTTAATCATTATACGACATTGTCCGGTCACAACCTAACCTTTGTTTTTTTTTTTTAACGTGGTGTAAAAATCTTCTGAAGATCTTCTGCGCCTGCAGCAGGGGAGTATGGGATTCGTCTGACCGGATGACAAGGTCCAGACGCCTACCCACTAAAAATTCACCACGGAAGAGAAACGACCCGATCTCTCAATGAGAGTGGCCCTGGGACCGCTACGAGGCATTACTTCGGGGCCACCCTCG
>NW_012053388.1:0-649 GCF_000956235.1 Wasmannia auropunctata | reverse complement strand
ACCGACAAGCCGTGCGATTCGTCCACGTACTTGTTTACGCGGATAATCTGTCGCCGGGCAGAACTGCGCCTGCTCAGAACCCGAGTGGGAATGAGGAAGAAGGCGGACGTACCGAATTCGAACGAGGACCGATGGTCTTTCGTTGTTCGGACATCGAAGCGTAAAGTTCGCGTCTCGAAGCGAAGTCCCGCGTCCGTGATTATATCTCGGCGTGTATACTGTGCGTTGCTACTGCGGTAAAAGCTACCCGATCACTTCGAGTGTGCTACAACGGCGTGGCCTATCGTGATATTGAAAGCGCGATTTATATTCCGAGTCGCTTTGCGTAAAATCTCGATGAGCGTGTGTCACGCGTCGGAACCGAGCAGTTCCAAGTAAATATAAAGTCGGTAAATATTGTAAGAACGTTGTGTGATTGTGTCGTGTGCGTGTTTAATTATTTGTTAATAAATTCGTTGTTAAATATACACGAATCATTCTCGTCATTTCGACGCCCTATCCTCGCGAGTGTTTCGAAAAGATTTCAGCATCGCAAAACGAGGAAATTCCTGAGCCACGAGCACACCAACGAGACATCCCGAACGAGCGATCCAGCCAACGAGCGACAGGGATCCAAGGGAAATTCAGTAACATCCTTGTTATTTGGAGG
>NW_012053387.1:0-312 GCF_000956235.1 Wasmannia auropunctata | reverse complement strand
CGTAACCCAGATTATAACTGGCGCGTATTGTCGTCAGTTAACGAAAGTCGTGTGAATGTCGAAACCGACAAGCCGTGCGATTCGTCCACGTACTTGTTTACGCGGATAATCTGTCGCCGGGCAGAACTGCGCCTGCTCAGAACCCGAGTGAGGATGAGGAAGAAGGCGGACGTACCGAATTCGAACGAGGACCGATGGTCTTTCGTTGTTCGGACATCGAAGCGTAAAGTTCGCGTCTCGAAGCGAAGTCCCGCGTCCGTGATTATATCTCGGCGTGTATACTGTGCGTTGCTACTGCGGTAAAAGCTACCC
>NW_012053386.1:0-366 GCF_000956235.1 Wasmannia auropunctata | reverse complement strand
CTTTTTTATTTATGTTTATATGCGTGCGCAACGTCAAACTATCGTAATAAACGATTAATTAAGAATAAACCTAAATTCTGGGGGATTCTAGTGGATTCATGTGAACGAGCAATTCGTGACCACACCTCCAGGCATCTGCCGACTCGGCAACAGCATGCCGATACGTTGCTGCAAGCATGTTACAGCCAATCAGGCGTAACCCAGATTATAACTGGCGCGTATTGTCGTCAGTTAACGAAAGTCGTGTGAATGTCGAAACCGACAAGCCGTGCGATTCGTCCACGTACTTGTTTACGCGGATAATCTGTCGCCGGGCAGAACTGCGCCTGCTCAGAACCCGAGTGGGAATGAGGAAGAAGGCGGACG
>NW_012053385.1:0-653 GCF_000956235.1 Wasmannia auropunctata | reverse complement strand
AGCTTGTTTAGCACATATTTCTTTAAAGATAGGCATGATTAGTAGCACGTGCAGTATAGCATGCGAAGAGAAATGGTATGGAAATGTTAATTATTTCCTTTATGTTGCAGATGACAGCAACGCCTGTGGCCGAGCGGAAAATCACGGGCGTTACCTCAGCGGGGAGTCGCTCCGGCAGGTAGTGAAGACGGTAGCGAGGTAAAGTGTTAGAGTGATATGACAACGCGGCGGTTAAACGAATTCATATATTATGAATTACGTGCGAGTATTTAAATGACTGTAAGAAATGATTGTTCGACAATAGCAATAAATGGTGATGAAAATATAATCAGTTCGTTACGTTCAATCTATTATTTAAGACAACAAGATGAATAATATATATATTTATGTATGTAAATATCAAGAATCATATAGACGTAGTATCACTTTCTGAAATTACGTGCATGCAAAGAACATATGATTATTAATTATGTGAGGTTTCGACTTCCTTGTAATATCTTAGAATATAGCATGAAACATGATGTGATAATGTTTGATTAAGAGAGGGGTAATATTACTTGGGTAGTTATGAATATTATAATGACATGCTAAATTACAGTGATATAGTATTATAGTAACAGAACCGTGCAATCATCAACAATGATAATCAATAG
>NW_012053384.1:0-464 GCF_000956235.1 Wasmannia auropunctata | reverse complement strand
AATGCTGTTAGAACTTCTTTTATTGGAATATATTGTGCCTTCAACGATATCACTTCTTTTACTATACGATTCTGAACTCTTTTTTCTCCACATATTGTACCAATAGTATATGCTTTCGAATATATAAGACGTTCTGTTCGTTCTAACATTTTCAACCTTCGAGTTTCTGTGGATAATTCATATAAAGAAGCATCCCAAACTGTAAGGTGTTGTGCCCGGGTGGTTGAGGGGCACAGGAAGAGGATCCGACTCTGCGGGGGAACGGGACTACACTTGTTTTTAATAACTCTGACACCGTGATATTTCTTTAGAATATAACAACTTTTATTTCACTCGATTTCACAGACTTTACTTTATTTAACACCTTCACCTTTTCCAATACACACAGAATAATTGTCACGACCCGAACGTCGTGCTCGAAGCGTGAATATGACGGACTTAAGGACTGACCGCTCGCGGCTGAT
>NW_012053383.1:0-343 GCF_000956235.1 Wasmannia auropunctata | reverse complement strand
GAATTGCTTGTAACGCGCGTGGTCCGCGAAACGCGTCGCGTTTGCAATTCCGACAAATCGAATGAATGCAGAGCGAGTGAACGAGTGCGCGTATGTCTTATAATCGTTCTTTAATTAAACATTATTTGATTAATCAAAAGCGCGTTCACCCGATTAATGATCCTGCTTCGTTCCTGCATGCCTTGCGCATCACACACATCGCTTTCCGAGAGACAGGAAGTCGTGAGACCGAGCAGCGTGCCCGACGGGAAGGACGTCCGACGGCAGCTTCCTGAGCATTCAACCTTTCTGTTCCTGAGGTCAAACAAGGTTGCGACCGAATAAAGTAAGAAATTTACATTGA
>NW_012053382.1:0-528 GCF_000956235.1 Wasmannia auropunctata | reverse complement strand
CGTAAAACCCGGTTACAACCTAACCTTGGAACTGGAATCATTTCAGATCCCGCTTCCAGTTTGTGGCGAAAACGTCACCGCAATACCGGCGGACGAGCCACAACGAGCAGCCAAACAGACGTTCGACGATATATCGTCGGACGACACACGCAATGGATTAAGCGGCAACATCGAGCGTCGAGACAGTGCCGACGACATCGAAAAATTGGTAAAGGAAATCGAGACTGGCGCGGGAGCGCCTATGATAGTGTAAAGTAGCCGGTCTTGTATAGGCGCGCATTGGCGCGCCAATCGAATGACGTAACGAAGTATGACGTATGCATAAAAGGGACGAATCTAGGTAGCGCGAGTAAGCATGGTTTTTATATAGATGGACAAGGAACGGGCAGAACTCGATAGACGGTGAAGCCGTAAGGACGTGTGGGTTTTGTTTTCGAGTATAGATTAGCCATTGCGTGAACGACAGAGTTGATATTGTAATAATACAAGGCATCTGAACAAGATTGTTATACTTCTGACGTGATAAAG
>NW_012053381.1:0-810 GCF_000956235.1 Wasmannia auropunctata | reverse complement strand
ACTGAATGGCTCGTACTACTGAACGCGTAGCGTTCCGACTTTCGGCGCGCCGTAACGTCACGAGCGCCGGACATATTCCGACACCGCCATTCTCGTTGTAGGCGGGAACTCGGGGGACGGTACCCTTTATCAAATCATTGGCCGAAGCGAATTCGCCGGCCCATCCGCATTATCGGAAGGGGATGTCGACGCCCGCTATATAACGCGCCGTCGGGCCTCCTTCTGGGTCTTTTCTTCTCGATTAACCGAACAGGGAACGCCGTCGCGAGTCCCTGTCGAGAGAAACAGTCCCGGCCGCGAAGATTTGTATCGCCATCGTAATAATTCGAGTAGCGCGATTACGCAAATACGCGTGAAATCCGCGAGTACGCGAAGAAACCGCGAGTGAAAACGCGAGTTTATTGTAAAAACGCGAGTGCGATTCTACATAGTCGAGTAAATCTTGCGTCATCCAACCGCCATTTTAAGCACGAGTTGCTATGCGGTGGATATATTAAACGGAAAGCGAATAAATCAACCGCGAGCTTCGATTGAGCGCATGAAAGGAGATTCCGGTCTTCCGACGGCGTTTTAACAAGTTCGTTTTACGGTCCAACGCTGATTGATGCGAAACGCGGGTGTCTTCGTACGCAACGCGCGGGTCATACACGGCGAGAGACTGTACGAGAGTGAATGCATGAGTGACTGTGAGCTGTGCGCATTTATAATCATTATAGTAAAAAGCAGAATAAAATTCATTGCTAAAAATACGCGCAAGTGTCCGCCCGGTCAATCGTCCTGCTGCGTTCCTGCATGCGAGTGCATCCTCTC
>NW_012053380.1:0-440 GCF_000956235.1 Wasmannia auropunctata | reverse complement strand
GGCTTGCCCTCCTTCCGCAGGAGGACAAGTTTGGCCACCTTCCAGGACCGGGGGAATCTTCCTTCCCTAAGGCACCTCGTGTAGAGATGCCTCAGGCGGTCGCCAAGGTCCGGCATGGCCAAGACCCAGGCCTCCCCGGAACGCCATCCGGGCCCGGGGCCTTGGGCTTGCCCCGCAGACACCGAACCGCGCGCTCCAGCTCCAACCCGGACACCCCCAGCTCCTCGGACTACCCCTCCACTTCGGGGCAGCCCGCGTGTGGGGGGATCTCCCGCTCCCTATCGGGAAACAGGGTCCCCACCACAGCATCCAGGAGCCGGGGTTCCAGGGACTCCGTTACCGGGAGCGTCCATGGTCTCAATTTGTTGAGAACCATTTTGTACGGGCGCCCCCACGGGTCGTTGTCCAGGTCGGCCAACAACTCGGCCCAGGCCTCAGCC
>NW_012053379.1:0-561 GCF_000956235.1 Wasmannia auropunctata | reverse complement strand
TTTCTTGTCCTTTTATGATAAAAGTATTTTCTGAAAAATTTGATTTTTTTATAAATTTCATATTATAAATTATACATTACATATTACAAATTATATATAACAAAAAATTGCTGAAAAATTCATCGCAGTTCCCTGTTTATTTATCAACCAAATTTTATGTAAAAAAATAAAATTAATCCGACAATTACATTTACAATGCAACAAAAAGAATATCTACAAAATATTATCTATTACCAATTTTTTATTTCTTTTACTAGCACTACAGACGCGCGCTTCGCGCGCGCTATTTAGCTTTTTACTTTTTACTATAGTTTACAATTACACATCAACCTCAATGCACGCATCTGTCAATATATGCAATGACAGCCGCTCACAAAGTAAGCATAGCGAGACAACGAATCAGCGTCGCGAAAAAGAGCCAATAATAAATTTCGAGATTTCGATCGATTCGATTATCAATTTAACATGCTTTTTTATAAATGGATTATGTTAAATCTCTTATGTTATAATTTACTTACTTGGATGTAAATTGTTTTTTGCGCGGATCACGTTGCTATCTTC
>NW_012053378.1:0-389 GCF_000956235.1 Wasmannia auropunctata | reverse complement strand
TTTCTTTCCATGTATTCTTAAAATCAAGATCTAAGTCTTTTGTTAAAAGATTATTTCTTACAGCTTTTAATAAATGCACATAATCGAAAATAGGTACTATTTCTTGTCCTTTTATGATAAAAGTATTTTCTGAAAAATTTGATTTTTTTATAAATTTCATATTGTAAATTATACATTACATATTACAAATTATATATAACAAAAAATTGCTGAAAAATTCATCGCAGTTCCCTGTTTATTTATCAACCAAATTTTATGTAAAAAAATAAAATTAATCCGACAATTACATTTACAATGCAACAAAAAGAATATCTACAAAATATTATCTATTACCATTTTTATTTCTTTACTTAGCACTACAGACGACGCGCTTCGCGCGCGCTATTTAG
>NW_012053377.1:0-646 GCF_000956235.1 Wasmannia auropunctata | reverse complement strand
CGTACGTACGTACGTACGTACGTACGTACGTACGTACGTACGTACGTACGTACGTACGTACGTACGTACGTACGTACGTACGTACGTACGTACGTACGTACGTACGTACGTACGTACGTACGTACGTACGTACGTACGTACGTTACGTACGTTACGTACGTACGTACGTACGTACGTACGTACGTACGTACGTACGTACGTACGTACGTACGTACGTACGTACGTACGTACGTACGTACGTACGTTACGTTACGTACGTACGTACGTACGTACGTACGTACGTTACGTACGTACGTACGTACGTACGTACGTACGTACGTACGTACGTACGTACGTACGTACGTACGTACGTACGTACGTACGTACGTACGTACGTACGTACGTACGTACGTACGTACGTACGTACGTACGTACGTACGTACGTACGTCGTCGTCGTCGTCGTCGTCGTCGTCGTCTCTCTCTCTCTCTCTCTCTCTCTCTCTCTCTCTCTCTCTCTCTCTCTCTCTCTCTCTCTCTCTCTCTCTCTCTCTCTCTCTCTCTCTCTCTCTTTCTCTTGCTGCGAAGAACGGAGTGAGGAGGGAGGGGAAGTATCGAGGAAAGAGAGACAGAGAGGGGCTGTGATCGTGAACTCACCCTAAATAATTA
>NW_012053376.1:0-519 GCF_000956235.1 Wasmannia auropunctata | reverse complement strand
GGATTTAACATTAAAAAATATGCAATGAAACGACATGTTTTATCTAAGCCTAGTCGAAAACGAAAAAAGAATGTTCCATTCAATGGACTTAATTTAAAATTACATGTCTTTTTTTGCCTTTTTCATCCGCGAATAATTTTATAATAAGTTCCAGTACAATGAAACATTAATGTTTTATTTGTGAATACAATATCGAGCACTTTTTTACATCGTGGACACTCAATCGTTTGTTTAATTATATTATTATCACAAAGGTAAGCAACTAACTCTCTATGATTGGAAGTTAAACGTAAAAAGTCGTGAAGCCGCATGTACACGTAAACTTCCGTTACTACTAAATACAAAGACTATAGACACAACCTCATTCCTCACTGGGAAGCGTCTGCGTGTTTATATTTGTATCATCACATTCAAAGTCATATAAGGTCAAAGTCATATTTTGCCTTATACAATATATGAGTCTACAATATACTAAAAATAATAGATATCGAAAAGATTAGACAGACCCCTACGCAAGGT
>NW_012053375.1:0-630 GCF_000956235.1 Wasmannia auropunctata | reverse complement strand
AACAAAATTCTCAGAATGATTTACAGTGCAATGAATGTAATTATGTTGACTTATTGAAGAGTATGCGCGCCAGCAATCACTATATATAGTTGTTCCAGGCAATATATAATGTTGTATTTCTGTTATTAATGAGGATTCTGAACGATTTTTTACAGGAACTACGAAAATAGGACCACTATCACGTTCATAGCCACCAAAAACCCATTGTCCTTGTATCAAGCGGCCACGATGATATTTTCGTTTTCCAATTTTTGCTTTATCCACTTCCACTATTTTTCCTGGACCACCCAAAAATGTATATTTATCTAACCATTGTGCTAGCAACTAAAAAAATTTTTAAGTAATATATACAATAAAAAATATATAATTGATATAAAATATTAATTACCTCTCGACAAAAATTCATGCAATCAACAACACTATTTGAATTCATGTTTAATTAAATTGTAGAAACCGCTGTCGGGGTGGATTTAACATTAAAAAATATGCAATAAAATGACATGCTTTATCTAAGCCTAGTCGAAAACGAAAAAAGAATGTTCCATTCAATGGACTTAATTTAAAATTACATGTCTTTTTTTGCCTTTTTCATCCGCGAATAATTTTATAATAAGTTCCAGTACAATGAAA
>NW_012053374.1:0-660 GCF_000956235.1 Wasmannia auropunctata | reverse complement strand
AAAATATGAAATATCTCGTAAACTATTAATTTTTTGATAATGGTATAATACTTTTAGGTACAGAATAATCAAATGAATCGATTGGTGTAAAGAAAGTACACAGTTGCTTTAAAAAAAATGTGATTAATTGCAATATTTAACTACATTTTTTTAAATAATTTTTAAATGCAGAATAATTAGAGAAATCATATTATGTAAAAAAATTATATAATTCCGTTAAAAAAAAGTGAAAATTATCTTCATATTTTTTTTATGTCTCTACCTAGGAAAAAAACGACGTGACTAAATTACTTTCCCCTCAAAACCGTTCAACTTTCATCTGAAATATTTCTTGTATCATTAAAAATAAGTAAGCATTCAAGGTGTTCGATTTAAGTAGACCACCTTGTATAATTAATCCGTCTCGCGCGTACTTTTTAACGCCGAGACAAGACTGTATTTCTTGACAAGATTTTGAGCCTTATTCTTTATTAGAAGATAGAATTCCATGACATTTTTTATTTATATTTACTATACAAATTTTTATTTAATATTCTATTAATATCAAGAAAAAAGTAACGAAAATAGTAACGACTCGTTAGTTTTTTGAGTAACGGTAACAGTAACAAGTTACTTTTTTAAATCAGTAACGTGTAACGGTAACGAGTTACTTTTTAGAAA
>NW_012053373.1:0-350 GCF_000956235.1 Wasmannia auropunctata | reverse complement strand
TAAATCGTATCTGTGAGTTTTATTAATAGTATCTCCTTCTAAACTATTGAATTTATGAATGGAAAATAATTAAAAACACAAGATTGATAAAAGAATCACGAATTTATACCTACTTTAATTGTAATTTATCAAACAATAGCTGTTTTACTTACGCAACTCGATGACGGTTTTTTCCTCTACAGACTTGCTACAGAATAACTTCGATCGTGTTAAAATAAATAATGTTGATTATGTCATGTGATCTAAAGATAAAGATACATTAGTGTTCCTAAATTGTACCGATACGATATAAGAACTTTTATGATGATTAGATTAGATACGATTTAGGAAACTGGACAGAGATGATAAAA
>NW_012053372.1:0-464 GCF_000956235.1 Wasmannia auropunctata | reverse complement strand
TATTCTTGATTGCTCTCATCGCTAACCTGCTCGACGTAAATACTCGTGCTGCTTCTATATGCATTTTGCATCATTGATTTTCTCACTCTCATATTCTTTATTCTTTTTTCTGCTTCTGCATAGATATTTTAGTTTTTATTTTTCTTTTTTTAATTACATTTTTATTCTATTTCTTCATTCTTTTTTTTTGATTGTTTGCTTATGCTTATGCTTATATCTACGCTTATGCTTGTGCTCATGCTTATGTTTGAACTTATGCTTATGCTTATGCTTATAATTATACACTTAATGAGAACGCTTAGGATGCCATTGTTAATGTGAATTTGCCCATATTCTCTGTAACTATGACTTTTTTTGTAAAATTGGTGCGCCTGAGGGGATGTTATCCCAGGGCGCTGAAATAAATGCACGCTTTCTCTCTCTCTCTCTCTCTCTCTCTCTCTCTCTCTCTCTCTCTCGGTGAG
>NW_012053371.1:0-657 GCF_000956235.1 Wasmannia auropunctata | reverse complement strand
AATGTTTACATTCTGGCAGTACTGCAAATACGTAACGGATGGGAGGTTGGAAACGGCGACAGTTCGGCGAAACGGTGTTTGTATTTTGGTTTAGAAAGTTACTTTCTGATGAAAAGCGCGCACGCGGAAGAAGAGAGCGCGCTATCCTTTATGTATTTTTGCGTTAAAAACGCAATGCAAAGCACCGACGAGTGAGGAAGTTTTGGTGATGATAATGTAATTTCATTCTTAATGGAACTTTCACATCAGGCGTAATTGAACTTTGATACAACCGGGCTTAGACTTCCCGCCAATGGATCTCACTGAAACTTTGTCGCCTCCATTATTAAAGGGTCGGCTGCAATCGAGGACTGAGAAACTCGTTACGTTGTTCTCATCGCATGAAAGGTTTCCTCGACGCAGTGTCCCGTCACGCAGAAATTTCAACGAATTTCTGCATCGAAGGTTAGGATGAGAATAATGTGAGCTTCACACTAAAGGGGCGAAAAATATTATTTTGTAACGTCAATCTCCTACACGGAAAAAAAATTACTGTTGTCACAACATAATTATGATAATTTTCGCCCATCAATTCAAATGGGTTATAGGAACTAAAATACGTTGAAAGTGACTTATATAGTTAACTGAACTCTCAGTCGATCGGAAGAGCACACGTCT
>NW_012053370.1:0-542 GCF_000956235.1 Wasmannia auropunctata | reverse complement strand
CTCTCTCTCCCTCTCTCGCTCTCCCCTCCCCCTCTTTTTTCGCCCCCGCACTGGGCAGGCCAAGACCTGTCGAGCCTCGAACTCCACTCCGGATCGATCGATATTACTGCTCCTGCGAGCTGCTGTGCTTAGCTCTACTCTAAATTCTCTCTCTCACTTCCCCTCGTCAATGGTTGGCTCAGGTTTATCCTCGACGAGAGAGAGAGAGAGAGAGAGAGAGAGAGAGAGAGACATTTATTATTTTATAATTTATAGAATAATTGTTACTTCATTTAAGTTTGTTCATAAGCAGTGAACACATCACGATGGCTAGTAAGCGAAATTTTGATAAGAAACAAAAGAAAGAAATACGTGTGAAAAAAATAAAGTTATAATCCTACGTTCTATTAAATTATATATGTATATATTTATATCATTAAAAATTTTAAATAATATCACTTCCTACTGACTTGATTTTAATTTCTACAACTAGCGATTGTGACTCTTTTTTGTTCATTCGCAAATTAGCGTATGTATTTAAATAAATGTAAATAATAAATAAT
>NW_012053369.1:0-500 GCF_000956235.1 Wasmannia auropunctata | reverse complement strand
GGAGGAGCTCCGAGAGATACGGGAGGAGCGCGCGCTACAGCAGCAGCGAAACGCTACGCTCGAGGCCTCCTTCCGGGAACAACAACAGCAGCGACAAGCCACATTCGAGGCGATGATCACGCAGCGTGACGAGGAACTACGACAGCGCGACGAGGAATTACGACTTTTGCGTGAACGACTACGAGAAACTACTCCAATAAACCAGCTAAGTCCTCTCAATAATACTGAAAATAATGCGCGAGATCGTAACGAAAATGTCGCGAATATCTGCAATTGCTTAATCAACGTTGAAGTTGCCGCGGGCTCGGGCGATCGAGCCGATTCGAATGCGTATTCTCTCCGCGGAGTGACGGGCGTAAAATTAAAGTCGGACACATTTGACG
This sequence comes from Wasmannia auropunctata, assembly GCF_000956235.1. NCBI lineage: Eukaryota > Metazoa > Arthropoda > Insecta > Hymenoptera > Formicidae > Wasmannia > Wasmannia auropunctata. The sequence goes on along the minus strand of NW_012053369.1, from coordinate 117 downwards.
GGAGTGCACCCTTGCGCGAGTTTTTTGCGCAGTTTGATTTATTAGCTCGTGCAAACCGTTGGGGAGAGGAGACAAAAACCGCTGTACTGGTATCTTGCTTGAGAGGAAAGGCGCGCG
>NW_012053368.1:0-509 GCF_000956235.1 Wasmannia auropunctata | reverse complement strand
TATATCTTTTAAACGGCTCAATCAATTTTTATAAAAAAAATATATGTTATAGATGTAGACAAGATACATTTGTAAAAAAATTTCAAAGATTTTTTAAGGCCAGGAACATTGCAAAAAAAAATAAAATATTTTTATTTATTTTGTTTAGCTATCTTATTGGTCTTGTACCACTACAAAAATTTTGCCGTAAAATTATTAGATGCTATTCTATAACATATAATTTTTTCAAATTTTTGAAATTTTTTTTTAAGTATCAAGTATTTATTTCAAAAATTTGAAAAAATTAATATATGTTATAGAATAGCATCTAATAATTTTACGGCAAAATTTTTGTGGTGGTACATGACCGATAAGATAGCTAAAAAAAATAAATAAAAATAATTTATTTTTTTTTTTGCAATGTTCCTGGCAATTAAAAAATCTTCGAAATTTTTTTACAAATGTATCTTGTCTACATCTACAACATATATTTTTTTTATAAAAATTGATTGAGCCGTTTAAAAGATATA
>NW_012053367.1:0-605 GCF_000956235.1 Wasmannia auropunctata | reverse complement strand
CCGTGCCTACAAAGAGGGCGAACGTATCAGGGGCAACAGGGGAACGAAGAACACGGAGTTTATCAAGCCGCTCGTATCCGAGCATCTGAAACGTAGAAAGGGACTGGGCTTGTCTGTCGCCATGACGTTGACAAACAACGAGATCGATTATGTTCATTGGGACGATCCCAACTAGTGGATCGCCTCCGACGCTTCTCGTCGAGCAAGCAACAATGATAACGAGATTCTATCAATAATCGAGGAACTTCGTGAAACCGGCTTTATTATAAATTAAATTGCGTGCGATGCGAATCATTTAGTCAACATCAAAATGCCGATCAACAATGGCCGTAGCCGGATAAGGAAGGGCAATCTGCCCCCGCGCCGATCATGACCATTTTTTACAGTTTAGTTGCTATCAATATCAGTTACAATTTTACCGAACATTTGTCCTTAATATTCAATTGTTAGAGTGTGAGAAATAAAAATCAAAATTTCCAAAAAAATTTATATCTTTTAAACGGCTCAATCAATTTTCATAAAAAAAAATATGTTGTAGATGTAGACAAGATACATTTGTAAAAAAATTTCGAAGATTTTTTAAGGTCAGGAACATTGCAAAAAAA
>NW_012053366.1:0-476 GCF_000956235.1 Wasmannia auropunctata | reverse complement strand
GTACGGAGCGCCGACACGGCGAATTGCTGCCGAACACCATACGCGCGATCGTGTGCTGTCCATCGAATTGCGGCAAAACGAACGTGCTCGTGAGCCTGCTCGAGAGTCCTCACAGTGTGCGTTTTGAGAACGTGTACGTTTACTCGAAATCGCTGCAACAGCCAAAGTATCGATATCTCGAGCGATTGTTGACATCGATCGACGAGATTGGCTATTTCACGTTCTCCAACTGCAGCGACGTCGTTCCACCGAACGAGGCACTCCCCAACTCGATCTTCGTCTTCGACGACGTTGCGTGCGACAAGCAGGACACGGTGAGAGAATACTTCTCGATGGGCCGCCATTCGAGCGTCGATTGCTTCTATCTCTGTCAGACGTACGCGAGAATACCGAAACATCTGATACGCGACAACGCGAACCTGCTGATCCTGTTCAAACAGGACGGTACCAATCTGAAGCACGTTTACAACGATCAC
>NW_012053365.1:0-377 GCF_000956235.1 Wasmannia auropunctata | reverse complement strand
TCCGAATCCACCTTCACGTGCTCCGGTAGCCGGTCCCACACGTGCTCGATATAGTCGCCGAACACGCGTAACAGTACGATCTTCGGTATATATTGCAACTGCTCGGCGCTCCAGGTGAGAACGTCGGAGGGATGCGTCACCGCAAGATACATGTTTGATACTGAACGATTCGCGATTTCACGCGCCTATAAATAGGCGGTCAAGTGTAGTTCAGGTACGCAAAGAACCATGAGATTCGTGCGATAGCCGATGGCGATACGCGTCACGAACTGCGACGAGAGATCGCGAGCGGGGGGTGGCGTGACGGAGCGCCGACACGGCGAATTGCTGCCGAACACCATACGCGCGATCGTGTGCGGTCCATCGAATTGCGGCAA
>NW_012053364.1:0-522 GCF_000956235.1 Wasmannia auropunctata | reverse complement strand
GGAAGTGCGTTGATCGCGCGATTCAGCAAACCGCCGCTCCCCGCTGACATTCGCCGCAATCCTTTATCCGTGGCGCGGGACCGTCGATGTGCGTCCGCTGTCGCGGCAGATTGTAATGATCGAGGCAGCGACGATAGGTTCGCACCTCCGAATCCACCTTCATGTGCTCCGGCAGCCGGTCCCACACGTGCTCGATATAGTCGCCGAACACGCGTAACAGTACGATCTTCGGTATATATTGCAACTGCTCGGCGCTCCAGGTGAGAACGTCGGAGGGATGCGTCACCGCAAGATACATGTTTGGTACTGAACGATTCGCGATTTCGCGCGCCTATAAATAGGCGGCCAAGTGTAGTTCAGGTACGCAAAGAACCATGAGATTCGTGCGACAGCCGTTGGCGATACGCGTCACGAACTGCGACGAGAGATCGCGAGCGACGGGAGGTGGCGTGGCGGAGCGCCGACACGGCGAATTGCTGCCGAACACCATACGCGCGATCGTGTGCGGTCCATCGAATTGCG
>NW_012053363.1:0-430 GCF_000956235.1 Wasmannia auropunctata | reverse complement strand
TTTCATACCTATGCCGATTTTGGTTTTGGCTTTCATCGCAGCCCAGACTGCAGCAGCTGCGGCTCTCTCACCCAGAGCCGAATCTCTCGCGACAACGCGTCCCAGGGCTCTCCTGGCGAGTATCTCGTCCGCCGCGTGTCTATCGGTGAGATCGCTGCTACGAGAATACGCGATATCGTGTTCGCGGCACGCCGCGTCCAATGGATTCACACCCGTGTCACCTCTGGCCAATCGTTTCAGCAGACGAGTGCCTGGGCCGCAAAACTGATAGCCGGGAATATGTAGCTCGAACGGAAGTGCGTTGATCGCGCGATTCAGCAAGCCGCCGCTCCCCGCTGACATTCGCCGCAATCCTTTANCCGTGGCGCGGGACCGTCTATGTGCGTCCGCTGTCGCGGCAGATTGTAATGATCGAGGCAGCGACGATAGG
>NW_012053362.1:0-367 GCF_000956235.1 Wasmannia auropunctata | reverse complement strand
TATGTAAGTGATTTATTTTAAATTGCTCGTTAAAATGTGTAAATTTTTATTAATTATTGTAGATATAAGCTTATAACTCTTATATGTTATAACTCGTCGTATTTTATAGCATTATTATAAGATACCTCGTATAAACGCTGGAATTAATAATAAGTTAATTTTTATGTTTGCATTTGATTACTGTATTTCTTGAGGTGAAGCTTATTTATTGTTAAATAAACTGTTTTAGGAAACGCAATCCTAACAACTAGTGTAAAGATTAATTTAAATTGATAATTTTTTTAAGTATTTTTAAAGAGTTTTGATTATTAATAATTGTCAAGAGCCATACGTTTTATTTGAAAAATACATTAACTCTGTTTATTTA
>NW_012053361.1:0-449 GCF_000956235.1 Wasmannia auropunctata | reverse complement strand
TTTTTTTTCCGAAAAATTAGTTTTTTTGCGAAAAATTGCTGTATAAACGATATACTACCTAATTTTTAATATTTTTTATTATATTAAATATGAATTGAGATTCAGAAAGTAATGTAAGTGATTTATTTTAAATTGCTCGTTAAAATGTGTAAATTTTTCATTTAAATTATTGTAGATATAAGCTTATAACTCTTATATGTTATAACTCTCGTATTTTATAGCATTATTATAAGATACCTCGTATAAACGCTGGAATTAATAATAAGTTAATTTTTATGTTTGCATTTGATTACTGTATTTCTTGAGGTGAGGCTTATTTATTGTTAAATAAACTGTTTTAGGAAACGCAATCCTAACAACTAGTCTAAAGATTAATTTAAATTGATATTTATATTAAGTATTTTTAAAGAGTTTTGATTATTAATAATTGTCAAGAGCCATACGTTTTA
>NW_012053360.1:0-368 GCF_000956235.1 Wasmannia auropunctata | reverse complement strand
CTAATGAAACAGTAGTTATAGCTGTATATATTCTCTGAAAATGATCTGAAAAATTAATAATAATTAAATAAACAGTTCCAAAAAAGAGATTTAATAAAATTATATAGAAAAAAAATAAACACAAAACTAGTTTTAAAAAAAACTGCTTTTTTCAAATTGCTGGAAAAAAACCAGAAAAATTTCGGTTTTTTTCCGAAAAATTGTTTTTTTGCGAAAAATTGCTGTATAAACGATATACTACCTAATTTTTAATATTTTTTATTATATTAAATATGAATTGAGATTCAGAAAGTAATGTAAGTGATTTATTTTAAATTGCTCGTTAAAATGTATAAATTTTTATTTAAATTATTGTAGATATAAGCTTA
>NW_012053359.1:0-568 GCF_000956235.1 Wasmannia auropunctata | reverse complement strand
ACTGAGAAGGTAAGTTCTTCATGTTGAAAATTAGAAGGATTGTCTTGCGAGTAACGTAAAAATAAATGGTTGCAGCGGTTCCTTAATTATTTTAACGAATTCTCTTGTGATTTCTTCAGTCCGCTCAACCAGAATTGACAATAATTTTCAGTCTTTAATAAAACTAAATATTTGATAAGCAATCCTTTTGAGACGTGACATTGCATATTTGACGTATCCAAAGTAGATGGAGGTTTATGTTGATTTACTTGTTTTTCTACTATTGTTAAATGAGCGTCTAGATCTTGTATTCCTAATGAAACAGTAGTTATAGCTGTATATATTCTCTGAAAATGATCTGAAAAATTAATAATATTAAATAAACAGTTCCAAAAAAGAGATTTAATAAAATTATATAGAAAAAAAATAAACACAAAACTAGTTTTAAAAAAACTGCTTTTTTCAAATTGCTGGAAAAAAACCAGAAAAATTTCGGTTTTTTTCCGAAAAATTTGTTTTTTTGCGAAAAATTGCTGTATAAACGATATACTACCTAATTTTTAATATTTTTTATTATATTAAATATGAA
>NW_012053358.1:0-631 GCF_000956235.1 Wasmannia auropunctata | reverse complement strand
TGAAGGCCCATCTGATCCCACTCTTGTTTAATAATGTGCATTTAATCATTGCATCGTAAGAGAATATTCAACATGTACTGATTTTATAAAATAAATTTTGTATAACCATAAATCTGTCTGAGCTAACTACATTACCTAGCGGATAACGCTTCTAGCAACGATCGATATATTACCGACGAACAATCGATATATTACCGACAAACAATCGATATATTACCGACGGAAGAAACCTCGTGGATAACATATCCAGTAACAATATATTACCGACGGAAGAACACACTCAGTTGTGGACATTCAAGTAGCCATCGGACATTTAACACCAATCGGTCAAAGTTTGTTCCATTAATTGTTTGTGAAGTTAGGGAAAATAAAATAATATATTCTTCAAGCTTCGAAATATCCTAACCTAAATAAAAGGATTATTACTTGGTCTAATATTTATTCACCTCCTCAATCCCATCGTCTCAGATCGTCTCTAGCTCTCGCACCCCTGGGTATTGCCGCATAGGTAGCCCTGAAATATCGAGAGCACCCGTCTCTTTGGAGCCGAGGCATCCACTGAGAAGGTAAGTTCTTCATGTTGAAAATTAGAAGGATTGTCTTGGGAGTAACGTAAAAATAAATGGTTGTA
>NW_012053357.1:0-1191 GCF_000956235.1 Wasmannia auropunctata | reverse complement strand
TTTCAAACTATAACTTATACCTTATACTTGTGTGTGATTTCAATCTGTACAATCTGTGAACTAGTGAAGTGACTTCCTGTACGCGGAAGCATTGTTCAAAGACGGTGATCCGTGACAGTGACACTTCACCCTTGTTTCGAAATCGCGTGTGACACTCACGATTTTCTTTCCTCTATGTCTACGTGGTGTAAGCGAGCGCTTATACCTATCGAGACAGCTTGCTTAACGTCAGAATTGTCTGCCTACGGAATACTCCATACAGGTGCACGGTGCTACGTGTATGCAGGTGCGGTCCCTGTCGAGTTTCCGTACGAGTAAGGCATTTCGTGACCCTATTCGCTAACTGTCCTTTGTGCTTAACGTCAGATTTGTCTGCCGACGGATTACTCCATACAGGTGCACGGTGCTACGTGTATGCGGATGCGGTCTTTGTCGAGTTCCGTACGAGTAAGGCATTTCGTGACTCTATTTGCTAACTATCCTTTGTGATTGTGGTGCGTTTCGTAATGAGCAGGCTGCAATATAGGAACGTGAGCATTGGCCAAGCCATCAATCGTTCCCTTTGCGCAGCTAGTAAGTATCGAAACAAACCATCTGCACAGACGTGTTAGAATTGGTTGCAAACCATCAACCGTCTGTGTCGAGTGGCTTGTCGACGGACTTGTCAAATTGGGAAACCTTCGACAGTTCGCTTCAAGTGACCTTTCACCCTAATCACTATTTTCTTTTCATTTCTCTCTCTCTCTCTCTCTCTTTCTCTCTACTCTGTGAACGGAGAGTGGATCTGTCAGAATTGGCGTAGCCATCGACGACCCGCTTCCTTTGTCATTTACTATCTTTGACTATCATCTCTCTCTCTGTGTATAACCTTACTCCCTTAATTTAGGTGCGGGTAAGTTTAATAGTATTTGTTTTTCGTTTTATTATTCAGGTGTTGGGAATCGTAGAGTAACATCTCGTATTAATTTGAATAATCGAGACTTTGACATTGACGACGAATTGTTTCAAACTTTGCAACTTGAAGGCCCATCTGATCCCACTCTTGTTTAATAATGTGCATTTAATCATTGCATCGTAAGAGAATATTCAACATGTACTGATTTTATAAAATAAATTTTGTATAACCATAAATCTGTCTGAGCTAACTACATTACCTAGCGGATAACGCTTCTAGCAACGATCGATATATTA
>NW_012053356.1:0-437 GCF_000956235.1 Wasmannia auropunctata | reverse complement strand
TCAACCTATTATTCTTAATTAGTGCACAACCGTTAACAATATAAAAAAACCGACTAGTGCAAACGATGCGCGACAGTCTCACGAAAAGATACATATAAAAAAGAACGTCGAAAACCCATTATAACGCGAACTTTACCCTTACGTTAGCGGTAATTATTATACATTATTATAAATTAATACACATAAGAAAGCGCAACTCGTATCGTTAATATTAAGCGAAATTCCATAGCGGATTCTTAATTTAATTTAATGTATGCACGATGACGTGAGTCTCGCATTGCATCACCCGTGCGTACCTACTTCAATAATTAAATTTCTATTACATTAAATATCTGAACAATTATTAAACTCTCCGAGTTCATTGTTATATGCAGCACTGCGGAAAAAGCTCTAGTGCTCTGTGAAAACCCGAAATTTCTAACTCTAATATTTGTGCA
>NW_012053355.1:0-497 GCF_000956235.1 Wasmannia auropunctata | reverse complement strand
AAATAAGTCAATGTAGCACCTCGTAATGCTTAAGGAATGCGGCTATCGATATTCATATGTCGAGGAGACTGCACCTGCATAAGACGACGTAAAGCTTAAGGAATGCGGCGATCAATAATCATGATGTCGCCCTATGCAAGCGAGCTGCGAGCGAATCTCTACAATATACTTTCATTTATTATATGCAACCTATTATTCTTAATTAGTGCACAACCGTTAACAATATAAAAAAACCGACTAGTGCAAACGATGCGCGACAGTCTCACGAAAAGATACATATAAAAAAGAACGTCGAAAACCCATTATAACGCGAACTTTACCCTTACGTTAGCGGTAATTATTATACATTATTATAAATTAATACACATAAGAAAGCGCAACTCGTATCGTTAATATTAAGCGAAATTCCATAGCGGATTCTTAATTTAATTTAATGTATGCACGATGACGTGAGTCTCGCATTGCATCACCCGTGCGTACCTACTTCAATAATTAAA
>NW_012053354.1:0-310 GCF_000956235.1 Wasmannia auropunctata | reverse complement strand
TCACTTTATAAAAAATAATTTTATTCAATAAATCTTGCAATAATTTCTTACAGTACTTTACTACAAGGCGTGTTACAAGATGTGTATGTTTATAATTGACTCGACGAGCTGCCGCTGCAGTCGGAGGGTCCTCTATTTATATCGAAAAAATTGAGATATGGGAAATTCTAGGACTAGCGAGTCATCAAAAAAGTACGCAGTATTTCTAGTTATCGGAAAGAGACTTTGGTCTTCCTGTTAATCTTAGAAAAACAGATATTCATTGTTATCTTAAAATATCTTAAAACGTATATATCATTATCAAATAAAG
>NW_012053353.1:0-861 GCF_000956235.1 Wasmannia auropunctata | reverse complement strand
TAGTAATAATAACTATAAAAATAGTACTCCTAACCACAATTTTTTACCATGCAATAGTAATCAAATTAGTAATCAAATGTTAAGAAAATAGTTATACTTACTATAATTGCAGTTGCATTTGCTATATAAAAATATTTATTTTATTTCTCTCATACATATTGTACTATATTTTACTATATTAATATTTGAAATTATTATAATTTATAGTAAAATTTTTTCATATTTGGTAGGATTATATATAAGGTTATTATTACTAACATTATAGTAATAATAACTATAAAAATAGTACTCCTAATCACAATTTTTTTACCATGCAATTATAGTCACAAATACAAAATATTTTTCTCTTAGTGCAGGAGCGTCATAAACATGCGTTTTTTTTTAATCGTGAGCTTTAACAATTGCATTTTGAATTTGACAATAATTTCTATCATTAATTTTCTTAATTTCTCCGGCTCGAAAGAATCTAAAATATCTAAAATGTAGATTGAAATAGCTCTATGTGATAAGAGAGTTTGTTGTCCATAACAAGATTGTGTCTAATTGTTCCGCATGTTTATCAAACACTCGTAACTCGAAACCTGACGAGAACATCCTATACAGCTTAGCTTACGGTCCACTTGATACTACAAATTAGAGCTGGTGATTTGCTTCGAAAGCTTCGACATTTGAAGCTTCGGCATACCTTCGAATACTTTCTTTGTAAGATTCGTGAGAATTGTCACTTTATAAAAAATAATTTTATTCAATAAATCTTGCAATAATTTCTTACAGTACTTTACTACAAGGCGTGTTACAAGATGCGTATGCTTATAATATTGACTCGACGAGCTGCCGCTGCAGTCGGAGGGTCCTCTATTT
>NW_012053352.1:0-636 GCF_000956235.1 Wasmannia auropunctata | reverse complement strand
TACATACAGGGTGATTCAGAATAACCCCGGTGTCCCTGAAAAGACGTATTCTTGACTCAATTCTAAGATGATTTTTCTTTACAAAAATTTTGTCCGAAGCTTAGTTTTCAAATTATAACGAGAAATAGTTAGCAAATTACGGGCCGCGTACGGATGGTAGGCAGGAGCGGCGCAACTTACTGTCCGCCGGTAGGCGGTACGCGGGACCGTCGCGACGATCAGCTGACTACACGCGCGCATAAACATGCGTTTACATTCTCTCTCTCTCTCTCTCTCTCTCTCTAGTTTTTCACACACACACACACACACACACGCACGCACGCACGCACGCACGCACGCAATATCTTACCTTTTGAAAGATTTGTCGACTTCTCGAAAAAGATGGATTAATTCCCATGTGATTTCCATGTAATGAGTGTTTATTTTAATAGAATAGAATTTATTTACTTCAGCATTTTACATATGCCAGGAAGGGACTTGGTTTACACAAATTCTTATCCGCATTCATCCATCCATACCTTAAGCCTATACCTTAACCTATACCTTAACCTAGTTTATCTCCTTTGTACTGTTCCTCTCTTAACTTGACCTTACACCTAGTTACAATTATAAATACCATGGTACGCTTAACCGTTA
>NW_012053351.1:0-495 GCF_000956235.1 Wasmannia auropunctata | reverse complement strand
TGCAGTGTCCCGCCGCCGTCACAAGGCGCGAGTTCGCGCCCCTTTTGCCGGGCCGACAGCGCGTCATAGTGAGCAAAACCGAGATCTCCGGGAGGCCCGAAATCAATTCGCGCTTTTTGTATTAATTATGTCGAATCTCTTGTATGTAACACGGCGCCTCACCGGACGCAAGGAGCAGCGACGGCGAGAATTCGGGGCCACCGGCAGAGGAGAGGACTTGGAGTGCAGGCGACGTGACGCAGGAGCTAAGGGGGCACGCACTGGGCACGCGGCGATCAGGCGACGGAGCGCGCACACGCTGACCGCGTGACCACGCGCAAGACTTTACGAGAGCCGTCAAGGGCGCGGCAAGGAAGGCTGGCGCAGGATCTGAGGCCCGCGAAGGGCGATACGGCTGGCGATTTTCCCAGGGCCCGGGGCCATCGCCGAGAGCTGTCGGGGCGAAATGACCAAGTCGCCCCGGATCGAAGGGCGAAGAACGCGCCCACCAGATGC
>NW_012053350.1:0-662 GCF_000956235.1 Wasmannia auropunctata | reverse complement strand
TAACAAAAACTTTTCTTTTATCTAATAATACATCACTTACATTTCTCTCTTCAGCTGAAGAATATTAATACGAAATTTTGAAACACTCAAAAATTTACTTGCCTTCTCTCAAATCAAATTTTTCTTTTTTTTTACTGAAATACTTGTTTGATTTAAATGCAACTTAGAGACATGAGCCTATGTTATAAAAGAGATATTTTACTGTAACTTTTTCATTGTTTCTTTAATCATAAATACATAAACGGAACGCAGTGCCAACTTGCCTCTTGTGCCAACGAGCCCTGGTCTCCCCTAATGAATAGTATGTTTAATTCCAATAATAATTTCCGTTATTTTCAATACAAATTTCCATTAATTTTAATACCACACGTTTATACACACATACGAGGGTCATTTCAAAAGTTTCCGGCCTTATCAACATAAAGTAACTGTAGAAAAAAATTTCTTTCGCCGTCCGATAGATAGCCTTGACATATGTAAACCGTAAAAATTTGAAGTCATTCTGATCATTACTCTGTCTATGGCAACTCTCCAAAGTTGTCAGCTGACATTGTCTGTCAACAATGGAGAAAATCGAGTATCGCGCAGTGATAAAATTCCTTCATTTGAAAGGGAAAAAGACTCAGGAAATAAAAGATGAGTTAGACTCTGTATATGGTGAA
>NW_012053349.1:0-381 GCF_000956235.1 Wasmannia auropunctata | reverse complement strand
TTTTATTATAATAAATTATGGTTATTGCTCAAAATAACATGTTGTATAGTAACAAAAACTTTTCTTTTATCTAATAATACATCACTTACATTTCTCTCTCCAGCTGAAGAATATTAATACGAAATTTTGAAACACTCAAAAATTTACTTGCCTTCTCTCAAATCAAATTTTTCTTTTTTTTACTGAAATACTTGTTTGATTTAAATGCAACTTAGAGACATGAGCCTATGTTATAAAAGAGATATTTTACTGTAACTTTTTCATTGTTTTTTTAATCATAAATACATAAACGGAACGCAGTGCCAACTTGCCTCTTGTGCCAACGAGCCCTGGTCCTCCCCTAATGAATAGTATGTTTAATTCCAATAATAATTTCCGTTA
>NW_012053348.1:0-354 GCF_000956235.1 Wasmannia auropunctata | reverse complement strand
ATTTTATTATAATAAATTATGGTTATTGCTCAAAATAACATGTTGTATAGTAACAAAAACTTTTCTTTTATCCAATAATACATCACTTACATTTCTCTCTCCAGCTGAAGAATATTAATACGAAATTTTGAAACACTCAAAAATTTACTTGCCTTCTCTCAAATCAAATTTTTCTTTTTTTTTACTGAAATACTTGTTTGATTTAAATGCAACTTAGAGATATGAGCCTATGTTATAAAAGAGATATTTTACTGTAACTTTTTCATTGTTTCTTTAATCATAAATACATAAACGGAACGCAGTGCCAACTTGCCTCTTGTGCCAACGAGCCCCGGTCTCCTCTAACTAAAAATT
>NW_012053347.1:0-340 GCF_000956235.1 Wasmannia auropunctata | reverse complement strand
AAATGCTATTATATAGTAATAAATGTAAACTATTTTAGATGTAGCTTATTTCAATACAGAAATATTAAATAAAAAACGTTTTGTCATAATTAAGTTGTAATTGAAAGGTTACACACTTCTTACAGTAAATTAAACTAAGCTAACCTTAAATATGAGCCAACGTGCCCCATCCTTACAGACATATAATTTAAATCATTTTATTATAATAAATTATGGTTATTGCTCAAAATAACATGTTGTATAGTAACAAAAACTTTTCTTTATCTAATAATACATCACTTACATTTCTCTCTCCAGCTGAAGAATATTAATACAAAATTTTGAAACACTCAAAAATTTA
>NW_012053346.1:0-405 GCF_000956235.1 Wasmannia auropunctata | reverse complement strand
TTTTTCCAATCCTCGAAGCACTTCAAAAAATCATTTTTTGTGATCTTGTTCAGCTCCTCCTTCGATGCCGTCTTTATCTCCTCAATCGTAGCGTAGCGTCGTCCTTTCATGGGCCTCTTCAGTTTCGGGAACAAAAAAAAGTCACAGGGGGCCTGATCATGGTGGAAGGGAGTAGCATGGTGTGTGCAGTTCGGCTAAACCACGCCCACTTTTGCTCGGCGATGTCGACGAGGATGAAAAAGTACCAACTGAGAAAAGTAAAATGATTTAGCGTTGGCAAGTTTGTCGCACTGAGTCTATTGTCCTTATTTCACGCGTTTTCGTAGATCGGAATCTCTCTTTCTATCGTCTTTCTATCGAAAGAGGTTACGGACTCTCAGTGATAGAAGTGACAGCATCGTAAAT
>NW_012053345.1:0-488 GCF_000956235.1 Wasmannia auropunctata | reverse complement strand
CTTGGCCAAGCTTACGATTCATGAATAAGACACCCGGCAGGTTTCATCGCCGAGTTAAAAAAATGATACAATACTCGAGCCAAAATGGAACACATCTACCTCCCTCGAACTCAAGTAAAAGAATATATAACTTAGAGTAAAATGGACTCCTTGGTTCAAACAGCGTGTTTGAAAGTGGACTACTAGGAGTCGGCGCGGTAAGTAGTGCGCAGATATATACATATGTAAAACCGGTTTTTTAAACCATCAATACAATTCAACTAATATATTAATTTTTACAAACGTTTCGGCTGTGTTCGATACTTCAGCGTGCCCTCCGTGTCGTTCGAAACTGAGAATGTCCGCCGTCGATCCAAGTTCTCATGATTAAAAAACTTCAAACACCGGTTGAAAGACTGTGTGTATTATATTAGACTATCACGTAATGTCTTATAGTTATAACGTTATAGAGATTAGACAAGAGAACTCACCTCAGGATCGCACAACAG
>NW_012053344.1:0-330 GCF_000956235.1 Wasmannia auropunctata | reverse complement strand
TTACAATCAACTTGGTCGGATTAAAAATCCAATCACTACAGTTCATCGGAAATATATTGATCATTTTCTTCTTCTTTTTCCTGTAATGGCCTCTTGGTCCCTTTAAGTAGAGATAAACTTGGCCAAGCTTACGATTCATGAATAAGACACCCGGCAGGTTTCATCGCCGAGTTAAAAAAATGATACAATACTCGAGCCAAAATGGAACACATCTACCTCCCTCGAACTCAAGTAAAAGAATATATAACTTAGAGTAAAATGGACTCCTTGGTTCAAACAGCGTGTTTGAAAGTGGACTACTAGGAGTCGGCGCGGTAAGTAGTGCGCAGA
>NW_012053343.1:0-509 GCF_000956235.1 Wasmannia auropunctata | reverse complement strand
GTGGACCATTTTAATCCATCCAGTCGAATATCTCGAAAAATAAGCACACTAGAAAAAAATGTTTCAGACAAAAGTTATAGGGTTTCGAGAGGGACATAAGATGATACATTGGTTTGATCCTGAGTGGCGTCGTCAAGGTCAGGACAAGGTCACTTTGAAATTTTTAAATGGAACCCCCAATTTTTTATTACATGTTCTTATAGCACGCCTCGAGAACTTTCCAAAACACATAAATAAAATATTTTTTTATGAAATAAATCTTGAGTATGAAGCTTGAAAATTGGAGTACTGTCGGCATTAGCAGAGAGGATCCTGAGAGCGGCCATGCCCGCGATTTAGCTGCGATAAACGATTGAGCTGGTTTTAGCGCCTCTGGAAAGTGGACATTGAACTACGTAGCTAATGTCCACGATTTTGTCGATTATGTTCACGATCTTTTGGTGGTGATCCGTGCTATGTCCACGGTTGTGTTTCGTGCTATGTGCAGGAATGCAAGTAGGTTAGTTAGA
>NW_012053342.1:0-1344 GCF_000956235.1 Wasmannia auropunctata | reverse complement strand
TAATCCTTCAAACATCATATCAGGAATTAAGCTAGAAATTATATACTATATATATATTAGATATGTATGTACATACATTATATAACATGAAAAGAGTCGACGCGGTATATTATTAAAAAGACAACCAGCCAAAGGCAAATTTTCGTGATAGTCAAATGGGCCCGGTGGACCCGGAGGTAATTGAAGAACGATACATTACCGACCATTTTGACCGAGGATAACAAGGGTTTTAGTGACCTGCAATTAATCACTATTTTATTATCGACTGCAGTGAAAAGTTTACATGATAAAATTTAATTTGTTATCCTCGCGCGGTACAGCCAAAATGGTTGGTAATGTCATCGTTCTTCAATTACCCCCCGGGCCTATTTAAGTCACGAAAATTTGCCTTTTCGTGCGGGCGACCGTCTTTATATAATTAATAAATAATACACCTCATCGGTGCATATACTCAATTTGACGAGGTTAATTCCTGCAGCTAATTCGAATGTTTCTTTTCTTTTTATTCGTCCGTCCGCGACTAGTCGCTATACTATAATATATAATGCGATGTGTGACCTGTCGAAGATGGCCGAACGTTACCGAACGTGACTGTCGAGTTTTCGATATTTCACGATGCTCGCGCAGGAGTCGCAACTGTCGCAAGCGTCGCAAGGAGACTGGAGAGGAGATTCATGATGGCGCGCGCGTGGAAATCGTGCTAACATGCGCATCGAGCATATCAGCCGTTTTACGTAAGTGCGTTTATCAGAGTCGCAGTCCCAGACGCGGTTCTTCGCGGAGCTCGTTGTAACAACAGCTTGCCAATTTCGCGGTTCGCGCAGTCTTCGTGTCGCACTCGCATCTCGCGTTTCGCGTCTTTGTCGAGCTCGTGCCACAGCCATGCAAGCTCAACAGCAACCACAACCGCAGCAGCAACAGCAGCAAGGCCACCAACAGATAGCGAGCACCAGTGTGATATTAAAAATGAACGAAATTCAGCAACTTTCGACCGTCGGTACGTTGGCATCTTTTTAGACTTTTTTAGACTTTTCGGAACGAACGTGACATTTCTTCTGCCTTCGTCTTTAACCTCCACTTGCCCCGACTTGGCCTTTACACCGCTTGTTCTTCTTTTATGTAGCTGCGAAAACTCTAAATATACGATGCTGCTACTGATAGCTGCACACTCTCTATGTACTTGTATAACTTTAATATTTTTTTTTCTTCCAGAACTTATACATTTATTTCATTTTCAATCTAGAGATCCCTGTAGTGTAACAAGTGCAATTAAAAAATGTGTTATTTATCTTTTAATCGCACTTGTACACTAGGGGAATCGCTACACACACACACACACACACA
>NW_012053341.1:0-339 GCF_000956235.1 Wasmannia auropunctata | reverse complement strand
TGAGGCGCATTTCTATATGTAGCTAAATATCTATTAATTAATGTAGTAGTACTTAACAACGCATTTCGCTTATCTGCTATCGCTCGCAATAAACCTCGCTTAAAACATCCTACTGCATTTTCCGCCAATCCATTCGTAGATGGATGATAAGGAGCTGAAGTCCGATGACTAATACTATTGTTTTTACAAAAATTCGCAAATTCCTTCGACACAAATTGTCTGCCGTTGTCAGAAAATGTCATACGAGGAAGACCAAAGCGAGCAAAACATTCTCTCAACTTTTTAATCGTACACTCAGAGTTAGTATTAGACATTTCGAAAGATCGGAAGAGCACACGT
>NW_012053340.1:12652-13506 GCF_000956235.1 Wasmannia auropunctata | reverse complement strand
ACGTGTGCTCTTCCGATCTCAATACGATGCAATTAAGCATTTTACAAAACCTGCGAAAAACTTATTGCGAAGAATATTATCTCAACCAGGATTTGAATACACAAATAATAATGAACTAACTTCTTCGATATATTTCGAATAATTTTGAGTTATTTGAAATAGGAGATATTGTACGCAAAATCTTAAGTCTCTTGACGTCATATTAGTGTAAAATAAGTTTATCATGTTTATCAGGTCCCAGATTCCAAATTCAAATCCTGGTTGAGATAATATTCTTTACAATAAGTTTTTCGCAGGTTTTTTAAAATGCTTAATCGCATCGTATTGAAGATCGATTTAATTGTGATCTCACCATTCCGACTTCGGTTTATGATTGCGTTACAAGCACGAAATTAATTCGACGCGCAGTTTAAAATGACTGAAATATGGAATTAAGATTTACATAGAAATATCATTAGATGCCAAAATCCAGCCTCGACCGATTAAGGCACTCTCAATTGAATTGTGTTTATCACTTACGCGGTCTATATCCTAATTATTGTTTATCATGTTTGTTATGTGCATGATATAGTTAGAAATTGATTTTTGTTTAAAAAAAGTGGAATAACTGCTAAAATCAGTTAAATTGATTTTCCGACTGAAAAAAATTAAAACCTCGCAGTTTAAACTACGCGAACTCTATAACATTAAAGTTTTATACTATTGTTTGCAGATATAAGGTCGGAGATAAGTAATTATATTTAGAAACTATTTAATATATGTCAACCGAATACATTTAAGACCGAAAAATAAGAAAAAAACCGATTTTTATTTTTTTTCGCCACGTTCCACCAAATAAAAAAATACTGAAAAAA
>NW_012053340.1:0-750 GCF_000956235.1 Wasmannia auropunctata | reverse complement strand
GACTTCAGCTCCTTATCATCCATCTACGAATGGATTGGCGGAAAATGCAGTAGGATGTTTTAAGCGAGGTTTATTGCGAGCGATAGCAGATAAGCGAAATGCGTTGTTAAGTACTACTACGTTAATTAATAGATAATTTAGCTACATATAGAAATGCGCTTCATTCAAGTGTAGAAGAAAGTCCAGCGAAATTAATGTTTGGACGTGAGGTAAGAACCAGATTAAGTTTGTTAGCAAGAACGGAGAGAGAGAAAACTAGGGAAAGACAGATGCAATATTTTAAAGGAAATCGAGAGGTTTTGTTAGAGCATGGAGATATAGTTTATGTTAAAGATTATAAGTACCCAACGAAACCAACATGGCGTAAGGCTGTTATTAAAAAGAAGTTAAGTGATAGGACATATTTATGTAAGACTATGGATGCCGAAGAGTTGATATGGAAGAGACACATAGACCAGATTGTTAAGGCCGGGAAATTCTATAGCGAGGAGGAAGCTTGCTGGGAAAGAGAAAAAGAAAAATGTAAAGAGTTGGTTTCGAAGGAAATTGAGACCGTACGTGAACAAGAGAAGGAGTGTAATGAAGATGAAAGTCAGAAGAAAGAAAAGACTGACATTAGTAGTAGGCCTAAAAGAAAAATTAAGCAGATTAAAAGACTTAATTTGTAAGCAGTTTAGATATATAAAAATGTATTCAGTATTTCAAGTATTTTCTATTTTTGCCGGGGTAGGAATGTAGTGTTATGGGCTA
>NW_012053339.1:0-787 GCF_000956235.1 Wasmannia auropunctata | reverse complement strand
CGCGCGACGACGCGTGGCGTGGCGGTGCGACTCTCTCTCTCTCTCTCTCGCCGTCACCCTGCGTTCGTTCGCCAAGCGACGGAGAGACACGGCGGTGCGTACTCGCCTTTACGATCGTGCCCGAGGTGAGGGTCTCCACGATTGCCCGTCGCGCGGCGGTGCTTGTACTGTTCTCCTTCTGTACGTTCGCCCCATTCGCCGCGCGAGTGAGACGCGTGGCGCGGTGGTGCGACTCTCTCGCTCGTCGTTTGTACGTCCGCCATTGCCGCGCGACGACGCGTGGCGCGACGGCGGTGCGACTCTCTCTCGCTCTCTATAGGTCGTGCCACTGCCGCGCGCGACGCGTCGCTCGGCGGTGCGACTCTCTCTCTCTCGCTCGCCGTCGTTCCCTGCGTTCGTTCGCCAAGCGAGAGAAAGACGCGTCGCGCGGCGGTGCGTACTCGCCTTTACGATCGTGCCCGAAGTGAGGTGTGAGGGTCTCCACGATTACCCGTCGCGCGGCGGTGCGTACTCGCCTTTACGATCGTGCCCGAGGTGAGGTGTGGAGGTCTCCACAATTACCAAATATAAATAATGAAATAATAAAATAAATAAAAATAATAAAATAAATTTTATTTTTTTTTATTTTTCGATGCTTGTCGTAGGGAAAACTTATTTAAAAATATTTATTTTATTTTATTATTTATATTTTAATTCCGGTCTAGTTTTGGGGTGGAAAGTGATCCAAAGGTAGTCAAGATGCTTCGATAATTTATCGAAAAGTGAAAAAAAAATTTATTTTATTATT
>NW_012053338.1:0-471 GCF_000956235.1 Wasmannia auropunctata | reverse complement strand
TCCGATCGTTCGCTCGCGACTGACGCGCGGGAGCGCCGCGTCGGAGCGACAGAGAGAGAGAGAGAGCGTCGATCCTGCGTTTCTATTGGACGAATNTCGGGGGGGGAGGCCATCGTTCGCTCGCCTACGTCGTGCCACTGCCGCGCGGCGGTGCGTCTCTCTCGCCGTCTCCCTGCCACGTCGCGGACGTGGCGCGGCGGTGCGACTCGCTCGCCGTCTCGGTCGCGCGCGCGCGACTGAGGCGCGTCGCGCGGCGGCGGTGCGACTCCCTCTACGTTCGCCAATGCGCCACTGCCGCGCGACGGAGAGACGCGTCGCGCGGCGGTGCGTACTGTTCTTTCGCTCCGTCCGTACGTTTGCCACGCGAGTGAGACGCGGCGGTGCGACTCTCTCGCTCGTCGTTTACACGTCCGCCATTCGGCGCGCGACGACGCGGCGGCGGTGCGACTCTCTCTATAGGTCGTGCCACTG
>NW_012053337.1:0-858 GCF_000956235.1 Wasmannia auropunctata | reverse complement strand
TAATATTTAAACACCCTGATGTATTTGTAAAAAATACAGATTATTTTATTTGTTGTTTATATACATTCTTATTTCAATCAGTTTCTACAGTATTTGTTTAGACAGAAAACTCATTGTCAGAAGCATAGAATATATAATGGAAATATTATAAGTCCATTGTACAACGTATCATTAGCTCAGTGTTTTGAGTCATAACAAGTCTGTTGTTCTAGGGATCTCAAGTTCGAATCTCAATGTTTTCAAAAATTAATAAATTGCGTATAAATTGTAATTAATAAAATGCGGAATAGCTCACAAATTACACTCTAAAAATAACATGTAATAATAAAATAAAATAAAATAAATTTTTTTTTCAATTTATTTCTCGATATTACAGCGCATATCCATATTCCAATATTACTGCCTAAATATTATTGGCAATAATATTTAGGCAGTAATACATTTCGGCAGTAGTGCGAAAAAATCACACACAGCAGTAATACTTCTGTGTAATTGTCAGTACTACGTCTATGTGATTTCCAATAATATTTCCAGTAGTTTCGTGTGATATTTTTATGTAGTAGCCAGTAATACCTCGGCAGTCGGTCTTTTCCGTAAGGGCCTAAGTCATCGCGACTGCCAGCCTACTCCCTTTACTTGCAGCCAGTGGCTGTTAAAGGTTTTCGTGGCATCCGCACCTGGCAGTACACGGAACATTTTTTGTGCTCAACTTTTTTCCCTCTAGCTTATCTAGTTACGTCTTCTTATTCTTACTTCATGATTCATATTTCATGCATGCTTCTCTCTGGTTTGACCTTTGAGTATATAGGCTACGTTCCTTTTGGACGCTCACGTGGCGCTTATAAGCTTCGCTTATAC
>NW_012053336.1:0-356 GCF_000956235.1 Wasmannia auropunctata | reverse complement strand
TTGCTAGAACAATGTATAAAATGTACAGTACATTAAATATCTTTATTACTAATATAAATTGTAATTATTTTAATTTTATTAATTTATAAACATCTTTCCTGCAATTTTTTTAACTTTCAAAGAATGTTGAAATTTTTTATGGCAATATACTGAAATAAATAATAGTGTAATATAAAAAAGCATGCATGTGTATATATATATATATATATATATTTTTTTTTAATATTTAAACACCCTGATGTATTTGTAAAAAATACAGATTATTTTATTTGTTGTTTATATACATTCTTATTTCAATCAGTTTCTACAATATTTGTTTAGACAGAAAACTCATTGTCAGAAGCATAGAATATGTA
>NW_012053335.1:0-507 GCF_000956235.1 Wasmannia auropunctata | reverse complement strand
AAAGGGCTAGAGAAGCTCTTAGGCAAGGTGCAAATCTGGGAGTTATCGATTCGGATGAGGACGAGGATTTTTACTAAACCTGTCTCATACCAAGTACTTATATTTCGATCTTGAGGAATGGAGTCTAACATTTTTTCTCCTCGTTTAGAAGCCTGTAAAGTCGTGAGCTTTGCTCATGTTCCCCCGAGGGTGGCCCCGAAGTAATGCCTTTCGGCAGTCCCGGGGCTATCTTCACTGTTGGACCGGGTAGGTTATTCTAGGTAGATTTTTAGCAGGTAGGCGATCGGTAAGGCCAGCAACTTCAGTCAGCCCAAGGGCGGGCTGAGACCGCAAGTCACGACCGGTCGAATCCTGCACTCCCCTGTAACTATCGATAACATAAAAAAATAGTATTTTTTTCCCAATTAAAAAAATTTTTTTTTTTTAGAATTTTGGACAAGCCGCAATTTTCCTATATACATCTCGACGAGAGGAACAAGAACTGTCTCTTATACACATCTCTGAGCG
>NW_012053334.1:0-445 GCF_000956235.1 Wasmannia auropunctata | reverse complement strand
GTTGTCAAGACAGCTCTTCCAGATTGTATTGATCTGCTCGCGCGATGTTTTACGGCGTGCCTTCGCGAGGGCACCTTTCCAAAGTGCTGGAAAAACGCTAGGCTGGTCTTGCTTGAGAAGCCAAACAAACCGAGAGCAGTACCATTATCCTACAGGCCGATCTGCCTCTTAAATGAGGTCGGCAAAATGTTTGAGAGAGTTATTGTCCGTAGGATTAGAACCAGCGTGGCTGTCGGGGTGGGGCTGTCGGCCCACCAATACGGGTTCAGGCCTAGACGATCGACGGTGGATGCGATCCTCAAACTACGGGAACTTCTTGAACCGGTATACAGCGAGGGAAGAGTGGCGGTTGCGGTGTCTCTCGACATTACTAATGCTTTCAACTCGCTACCCTGGGAAAGGATCCGACAGGCGTTGGTGGAGAAGGAAGTCCCGAATTATCTGC
>NW_012053333.1:0-588 GCF_000956235.1 Wasmannia auropunctata | reverse complement strand
TCACGAAGGAATAGCAAGAGATCAGCCACGAAAGAGGGAGACCCGCGCAGCTGAGAATCCCCCTGCTGCCCGGAGGGTGGGGGAGGGTTTCCCTCCGAGACGCCTCCCCAGATCCTCGGCAGTGACACTCTCCTGTCCTGAGGGGGGGATGTCTTATGCTGAGGCGATTAGGACTGCGAGGGAGAAGATAGTCTTGGATGATCTGGGAATCGCCGATACCAGGATGAGAAACACGGTTTCTGGAGGGGTCCTAATCGAGCTGCCGGGCTCTGACAGGGCGATGGCGGCGGATGCGCTCGCAGCTAAGCTCCGGGATGCATTCCAGAACACTGGAGTCCGGATCGGCAGACCGACTATGAAGGGAGAGCTTAGGCTCTCTGGTCTGGACGCTTCGGTTACGGCCGAAGAAGTCCTGAAGACTGTGGTAGAAGCTGGAGGCTGCCGGGTCGAGGATGTCAGACTGGGCAATACTAGAACCGCAAGAAATGGGATGAGTACGGCGTGGCTGCAATGCCCGCTGGAGGCTGCATTGAAGATCGTAGATTCGGGGGGTCTTCGAATAGGGTGGGCCACTGCGAGAGTGGAGCT
>NW_012053332.1:0-750 GCF_000956235.1 Wasmannia auropunctata | reverse complement strand
TTGTTGTAAGTCTCGCTGTGCCTTACTTACAACGTCATACCTAGTAATAAGCAGGTCACTGTTGCAATCTAATATTGCAACGATGACCCATAATAATTGAGGATGCCGACGCGGGACTTCGGCAGCCTCAATACGCGCGTCCTCCAAAAACTGCGGCAGTTGCAATTAAGCAACAATTGCAATTGCTGAGCAGTGCAGTGGCCCACTTGAGACGGGATAAAACCCGCCGTCCAGCGGACCACTGCGGAGTTCAACTTTGATCATTAACGCATAGCGTTACGCTGTCGGCCGCGCAGTCATTCAATCTGTAAGTAACACGTCAAATATAGTGTTTGTATTAAACAAGATACTGTGCATCAATTCTACAACCACCAAAACCGAGTCCTTCCCACGTTACACCCCACCCACGGTGTAACATTAGAGTGACAGACATTGTTTCTGATACATGCCATTTGCACGAAATCACGGATTTTTTTGCTTTGTGGAAAGGCCAATGCTGTGATA
Source organism: Wasmannia auropunctata (assembly GCF_000956235.1). NCBI lineage: Eukaryota > Metazoa > Arthropoda > Insecta > Hymenoptera > Formicidae > Wasmannia > Wasmannia auropunctata. Next base: position 246 of record NW_012053332.1, on the reverse strand, counting down.
AGAATTGAAAAATATACTCAATATCAGATTGACAATGTAAATCATACGTGATTTGTTATTTACAAGACTTGTAACCTACAAAGTACATATACATAATGAGTGAAACCGTGAACGAAAGTTAAAAGTACAGCACTTTGTCGTGCAACGCCCGCGCGGGATCCGGGCTCTTAAAGCATAGAAGTAACGGATATCAGATGAGTTTTGCATGGAGAATGCCGAGCCTCGCCACGTGCTTGGCGATATAGT
>NW_012053331.1:0-646 GCF_000956235.1 Wasmannia auropunctata | reverse complement strand
TGTATTAGCTCCGAGTACGTGGAGTGGACGCATCGATACCTGCGGGGGGTGACTACAGGTAAGGCCCCGACTCACCCTGGCCGTGGCTACGGGGGAGATGCTGCCGCCGATAAGGTTTGAGACTGCGATCTCATAAAATGCATTGCAATCCGTGAGTGAAGTGAGGTGCACGGCATAAAGTGGCTGTCAGTGCGGGAATTCGGTGTATGGTTTCACGTTCGAAGCACGCGATTGAGTCTTAGGTTATGTTGAGGGCCGCGATACTGAATCGTACAGTGTGTATATAACCTCGCTTTCATTGACAGTTAGAGGTTAGTGTTGTAAGTCTCGCTGTGCCTTACTTACAACGTCATACCTAGTAATAAGCAGGTCACTGTTGCAATCTAATATTGCAACGATGACCCATAATAATTGAGGATGCCGACGCGGGACTTCGGCAGCCTCAATACGCGCGTCCTCCAAAAACTGCGGCAGTTGCAATTAAGCAACAATTGCAATTGCTGAGCAGTGCAGTGGCCCACTTGAGACGGGATAAAACCCGCCGTCCAGCGGACCACTGCGGAGTTCAACTTTGATCATTAACGCATAGCGTTACGCTGTCGGCCGCGCAGTCATTCAATCTGTAAGTAACACGTCAAATATAGTA
>NW_012053330.1:0-1010 GCF_000956235.1 Wasmannia auropunctata | reverse complement strand
AAATGTGGTAGAACCTTATCTAATACTTAATCAATGTATCTCTCACTGAAATAAAAGTGGTAAAATGAATCGAATCAAACTTATATCATCTTAAATTGCACTATTTGTGACTAACTAATATTAGTTTCTTATTTTCAGGTAACCCGTCGGCTCTATTTTAGCAAAACTCATAAGGTGAGTATTTAACTCGTGAAATTGTGATTCAAACTGATTTTAAACGCTTTTTCTTTATGTTTCAGGTACCCGTAAGTGGTTCGCTCCGGAATTGTGGTAATTATCGTCGCAGGTAAGTGTATCTTTTATAAATTGTGATTATTCTTTATCTTAACGCATTTTTATTCGCTTTTTGCGTGTTTTAAACATGTTTCGACTAAAATCGAACGTATACAATATAAATATCGCGCTCATCCATTTTTCATGCATATCACTCAGTGCGCTTACAAAAAATATAATAGAACTCAAATACATCATATTTCTCTTAAGCCTAGATTCAAAATACATTTAAAAGAAAACATCATTAAAATATTCGCAACATCTTGCGTGACATATAAAACTCATAATCTCGAATACATAATAATTATAACCCGTAACACATTTGCGCTATTCGTCAAGCGACTTTTTCAAAATATATATTATTACGTCAAAAACTGAGGCTAGTACATATGCCCCCACAAAACAAATAAAGAATGTGGTCATAGACCGCAATGCACTTAAAATTGTCATTTTTATTCGAGAGTTTTAATTATTGCTTCTGTCTGCCGCAGAAGCTCTTCGCAGTTGACTGCTTGTATGACGGGTTGCGCCACAATAGGCGCTATCATCGGCGCTGCCGCGCCTGCCTCGATATCCCGGACGAGTCTCTCGATGTCGTCCTCTGGTTTCCTTGTGCTGTTTCCGTCCTCGTTTCCCTCGGCTACCGAGTCGGACGAGATGTCCTCGAGTGAGGGCTCGGTTGTGATCCGCTGGCCCTCCGCCGGTGTTGCGACGACGTTGCCGCCACAACTTGGAAC
>NW_012053329.1:0-545 GCF_000956235.1 Wasmannia auropunctata | reverse complement strand
TTGGACTGCGACGTCATTTTGGTGACATGTTCCGACATGTTCTCGAAGGTTCACGTTTACGTTATTATTATCATGCAAGTACAATTATTATTAATACTATTGATCTTAACTACAGGTAAAAGGTACGAAAAGAAATAAAACGTAATTTTTATATCAATGTTCAATCATCTTTTATATTTAAAAATATATAGTTATAAATTGACCTAAAGAGTTATTCCGGAAGAGCGAATCGTTCTCGCCAAACTTGTGAGCGATGTTTACTTTTTAAAATTGGATCGAGGACAATCGCGATAGATCTTATACGTCTCTTAAATCTCTCGTTGTCTCGCGCAATTTCTTCCCAAGGACCTTTTCGGGCTGCTCGGTAGGCGTAACTCCATGTTATCATAACATGTATGACTGGAGTCGAGTCGAAGCTCACCTAAAATAGAATTTCAAATCTTGATATTTTCTGCTAATATATACATATATTGTAAAATAAGAATTATATACACTTATGCTGTGACACATACCTTATATTCATTTTCATTAGATTCATCCTCGTC
>NW_012053328.1:0-518 GCF_000956235.1 Wasmannia auropunctata | reverse complement strand
TCACGTGGACTGCGACGTCATTTTGGTGACATGTTCCGACATGTTCTCGAAGGTTCACGTTTACGTTATTATTATCATGCAAGTACAATTCTTATTAATACTATTGATCTTAACTACAGGTAAAAGGTACGAAAAGAAATAAAACGTAATTTTTATATCAATGTTCAATCATCTTTTATATTTAAAAATATATAGTTATAAATTGACCTAAAGAGTTCTTCCGGAAGAGCGAATCGTTCCCGCCAAACTTGTGAGCGATGTTTACTTTTTAAAATTGGATCGAGGACAATCGCGATAGATCTTATACGTCTCTTAAATCTCTCGTTGTCTCGCACAATTTCTTCCCAAGAACCTTTTCGGGCTGCTCGGTAGGCATAACTCCATGTTATCATAACATGTATGACTGGATCGAGTCGAAGCTCACCTAAAATAGAATTTTAAATCTTGATATTTTCTGCTAATATATGCATATATTGTAAAATAAGAATTATATACACTTATGCTGTGACACATACCAT
>NW_012053327.1:0-456 GCF_000956235.1 Wasmannia auropunctata | reverse complement strand
TGTAGGTCAAGGGGGGGATTAATTAATTAATTAAACAATAATCGATTGAATCATCAATTAATTGATAACAATTAATTGATAACAATTAATTTTTTATCAATTATATTTTTCGTGGACCGCTGCCGCCACGTGCGCGGTGACGCCATTTTGAACGCGGTGTCGCCACCGTCGCCGCCACGTGCGTGGGTGACGCCATTTTGAACGCGGTGCTGCCACCGTCGCCACCGCCGTCACGTGTGCGGATGCCGACATTTTGAACGCGCCGCTACCACGTGGACTGCGACGTCATTTTGGTGACATGTTCCGACATGTTCTCGAAGGTTCACGTTTACGTTATTATTATCATGCAAGTACAATTATTATTAATACTATTGATCTTAACTACAGGTAAAAGGTACGAAAAGAAATAAAACGTAATTTTTATATCAATGTTCAATCATCTTTTATATTTAAAAA
>NW_012053326.1:0-408 GCF_000956235.1 Wasmannia auropunctata | reverse complement strand
TCCGTAAAAAACTTTTTATATGAGAATATATAGATATATATAAACATATATAAGAATATGTAATTATACCATATGTTCATACATATTCATATATGTTTCTTTCCTTTGTAAAATTATTGTTTGATACAAGAAAATAATAATAAGAAAACATAAAAATTAATTAAAAGGAGAATTTTGCATTATTTTTTTTACAAAAAATCAAGTTTTAAAGAATAAGAAAAAGTTTTTCGTATATATAATTATATATCCCAGATAGCAAAACCTGCTGAGACAGATTTCGAGCAGAGTATGCTATCGTTATTTGATGGCAGAATGGCAACAAATTTCATACAGTATCTGTACTATATGATGATGTCGACAAACTGTTATCAAAAATATGACAAAGCGTGTTAACATACTATGCGAGCA
>NW_012053325.1:0-548 GCF_000956235.1 Wasmannia auropunctata | reverse complement strand
TCCACAGTAGGACCACGTGATTTCGAGTTATTAAACAGATTAGGAGTAACGCGGGTCAATATGGTACGGTGCATTGTAAAATCTTGCCCAAATAAAACAGAAAAAAGTTGTAAGACAGAAGTGAGCTTCTTCCTTTTACCAAAGAACGACGTAGACGTTCGTGAAGGCTTAAAGAGTTTTTCTATTAGCAAAAATCGTTAATTAATTTAACAAAGAGAATCATTAACGTTAAATTGATCTACGAACATCGTTGTAATAAGCCGACTTCATTTATAAATTGTATAATAACTACACTACATATCCGATAAAAAAGTTTATTTAATATTTTCTTTTTAAAATAATTGTCTCATTTATCAACATTTTTTCTTCGCTTTTTATGTTAAATCCACTATTATATATTTTATTATCCGTAAAAAACTTTTTATATGAGAATATATAGATATATATAAACATATATAAGAATATGTAATTATACCATGTGTTCATACATATTCATATATGTTTCTTTCCTTTGTAAAATTATTGTTTGATACAAGAAAATAATAACT
>NW_012053324.1:0-325 GCF_000956235.1 Wasmannia auropunctata | reverse complement strand
TCATAATATTACATTTCTCTCTCTCTCTCTCTCTCTCTCTCTCTCTCTCTGTCTGTCTGTCTCTGTCTCTTATTTTGCGACAAATATATATAAATATATATATATATATATATGTATATATATATTACACTACGATAACGATTGAATTTCCGCGAAATTACACTACGATAACTGATCGATTAGACTACAATGCGATTTCTCTTTGATATACGATGAATTTCGGAAATTCCATTAAACATCTCGTTACACGAGATACATCTAATTCTGGAGACAATTTGAAATCGTAATCAATACTTAAATGTAACATTATTCCGCTAAAAATTAC
>NW_012053323.1:0-395 GCF_000956235.1 Wasmannia auropunctata | reverse complement strand
ATAAAATTTTGTCGATTCGATTCAGTTGAAAAACCTTGCTTTGTGCATCTCTATTTTATATACGTATACAAAAAATGCCAACTTCAAAATTTTTTAATTCGGTGAATTTGGACACTTCTTAAACAAGGAATTCTTAAACAAGCTCTCGTTTCGCGACAAGCTTGCGAAGACAACTTGATGATTTTGTTAGCGAAGCCACTTTTTGATTGAAATAAAACGCGACGTAATAATCTTGTGTGCTGAATAATTATAAAATCGCGTTATTTTTTTGTAATTTATTGAAATCGAAATAACCTTGTGACGTGCGATAGTTCGCTTCTCCTCATATACATCGTATATATATACATATATATATATATATATATATATATATGTATGTATGTATATATATATAT
>NW_012053322.1:0-912 GCF_000956235.1 Wasmannia auropunctata | reverse complement strand
TAACAGAATTACAAAAATATAACAACTACTTAACTGCTACTTAAATAACTAAATAAAAAACAGTTTACCTATTTTACGACTCTTTTATGCGAATATAAAAGTTATTGGGAAATTACAACATCAGTTAAATAATAAAAGTTTTAAATTACTTTAATTAATTACTTTAACTCCAAATAAATTACCGAGGAGGTAACGCATACTTGAGACTTTGAGAGAAATTTATTTTGACGTGGAGATAAAAAGCGTGAGCGCGTTGACAAAAAACACTTCGCGCTACATCCTAGATTTCGATTCCTTTCGTTTTCTTTTTTTTTTTCCTTTTTGATTCGTCTGTACGGTAGAAATATAACGGCAAAACATCGTGCACACATTGCCTCTCTATATATCTCTTACGAAGTTTGCCTTGTTCAGGAAGTCGAGTGTGCATCACGAGATCGAGTATCATTAAATCTTTAATCGCTTTCACGTCTCCTCTCCCCATTTCCTTATCTTTCTCTCTCTCTCTCTCTCTCTCTCTCTCTCTCTCTCTCCTCGCACCGCTCCGCGTTCTCGCTTCTGGTTCATCCGATTGCATTAACTCGACGCGAATACGAAACATCGTCGACGTGCAGCGATGACTCTCTTGTTTCCCACCTCTTGCGTTGGAATTTCATGAGCGGCTGTTTGTGAGGCCCAGTTTCTTTCGTATCTTAATTTGCGGTCAGGTTAGAGATAATTTATGAAACACACAGAGTTTCCGTGTCGGAGCGAGTCTATAATTAAGTCTACAATTTACTAAGTAAGAGCGAGGCACGAATCATTTTTGCATTGCTAAACAATCTGTTATACAATCTGTGTAGCTCGAATATTAATGCGATGCTAAATCCTTATATTCCTTTTAATCTAAATTGTTTTCCTCATAACCTGAAAATA
>NW_012053321.1:0-593 GCF_000956235.1 Wasmannia auropunctata | reverse complement strand
GTTTAAGACAGTCTTATATATTAAGAATCAATTATAAATATAATTATTATCAATTATTAATATTTAAGACTGTCTTAAACACAGTCTTAAAATGTCGTAAACTAATTATAACAAAGCCGTATTAGTATCTTAAGACATTAGTTGTAAATATTAGCCAAGGATTAGGAACAAGTGAATGGAGGAGCGCGCGCCGGCCCTGAGTGCCGCATGGACAAGAGCGATTATTCGTTAACTTTAACCTCTCCTGCCAAAATTACTTGTCAGATCAAAATTTGCTAAAGGAAAAAGTTATTACTTTTAGCACAAAGTATAACGTTCTGTACTCCGAATGTGCTAATTTTAGGACACCTTGATGTATATATGTATATATACAGGGTGTCCCGTAACGCTTAATTAATATTTCAAGGTGTGAAAGAGAATGAAATTTTGAACTAAAAGTTCCTCTTTCAATTTTGGCTCAGACCATTATTTACAGAGTTATTAACGAATAAAGTTAATCAATCAGATCGCGCTTAGCCGGTAGTACGCAGGTAGCGTAGCGTGCCGTACGTGCGGCTCTTTGCGCTCACTTCACAGGAGAATGTATGTGAAGT
>NW_012053320.1:0-757 GCF_000956235.1 Wasmannia auropunctata | reverse complement strand
ATATTGAAGATTGATTGAATATTAAAAAATTAAAACATTAATTGCTAAATAAAAAATTAAAATGTACAAAAATATAAATATTATAAATATGTTTATAATTTTTAATATAATTAATATATATCTTATAAATATTTTTGATCACAATTTTGAAATATTAAAAAGTAGTTGTTAATTGTAAGTTTTAAGAATTTAAATTTATTGAAAATTATGAGAAAATTAAAATTAAAGAAAATTAAAATTAAATAAAAGAAATTATAATTTTTGTATCTTGATATTTTTGAAAGGGATTTTTAAAGTCTTATAATAAAGATCTTACAAAAACGTATCTAATTTGTTAAGGTGATGCTTTGTTAAGATGGAATGAGGTCCGGAAGTTGACACCTCTAAACGCGAATTTCGACAAAATTTATATGACATTTGATTATCCACAATTTATCCACATTTGCCCATAAATAATAATTTTTTGTCCACTCTGCAAGAAAATTTATAAATAAATAATTTTAACATAAGCGCCCCTATTTTTTTTTTTAATTACATACGAGATTCGATTATCCACAATTTGTCCGTATACAGGGTGTCCCAAAATTGGCGCATTCGGAATACAGGACGTGATACTTTGTGTTAAAAGGAACAACTTTTTCCTTTAGCAAATTTTGATCTGACAAGTAATTTTGGCAGGAGAGCTGGTTAAAGTTAACAAATAATCGCTCTTGTCCATGCGGCGTTCAGAGCCGGCGCGCGCTCCTCCATTCACTTG
>NW_012053319.1:0-5997 GCF_000956235.1 Wasmannia auropunctata | reverse complement strand
AAAAAGTCCTCTATCATTTTGCGATCTTCGCAATAGTTATCGAGATACTAATCATTAAAAAAAATTTACGCAAAGTATATACAAGTGTATCGTACATTAAGTACATCTTATCTTAACCAAAAATATTATTTTAACAAATAAAAGTTGTCCAAAAACAAATATGAGATCATACAAATTACCAAGTATTTGATTAGACACAGAGAGTAGAGACAAAAATATTTTATTCCAAACTAAAAAAATATTTTTTTAATAAATCGTTTACATTATTCAAAATGATATGCAGCAAAAGTTTAATGCCATTGTCTTTCCAAATAACTTTAAGTTTCGTAAAACAGACTTAAAGTTATTAAAATGATCAATAGAATTAAAGTGAAACAAAAACTTGGCCATTATGAAACATTTTTTCTTTTTTTAAAATGATTAGTATCTCAATAACTATTGCGAAGATCGTAAAATGGTAAAGGACTTTTTTGTTCAGTTTGGTCCACACTAGAGAGAGATTGAAAATATAAGAATATTTACACTATTCTTATATTTTCAACGTTTTTATAATACTTTATAATACGTGTTTTATTTATCTCTTTGTTGCATAATTGTCTTCTGCAAAAAACACCTTTCTCGCTGCAGTTTTAATATGTTTGTGCGTGTTTGGTAATTAATTAATTTATGTTACTATTTGGTATCGTTATGTTCTTAAGACTTATATGAATAACAAAAATATGTAATTGTTTTGCATTAAGTATAAGTTAGAAACAAAAAATTATTCAAAATTATCACTTGTTTACACAGAATTTATGCTGGGATAAAAATAATAATTAATATATCTTCAAAATCTTTATATTAATGTTTTCAAGGACTTCGAGGTCGCTGATTTCAGATCTGTAATCATAATTGGCAAATTTTAAATGGCAGATCTAAAATGGAAGCCAAAACTGATTATTATAAAGTGATATATTTGCTGGAATGATGGTTGAAATTTATAATATCGCATTGTTTTATCGACAATTTGTGCATATATTATGTGCGATATTGATGTAGTAGCTTAGATATTTACGTTTGTTGATATTACTACTACATCGATATTGCACGCATACAATATTTTTAAATCATCCGTACTTTTATACTAAAGCACCTATAGGTTCATCAATAAAAACAAAGTATTATTCTTTCATGTAATCTCCATACCGACTACTCTACTTCTTTCATACGTACAAAGTCTAAAACTTTTATATGCAATAACACATATATGTTGTCACGAGTTAATTGCAAAAGCCGATAATTTTCTAGATTTTCTAATTTCTTTCGCTTTTTGTATCGAAATGTCGCTTGTATCCATTATTGTCAATATCTTAATTTTGGAAAAGGATTTATAATTCTGTGAAATAAATAAAAAGATCGAATATGATCCAAAAATAATCGCGTTTAATCAGTAAAACAGTGTTCCAAAAATTAAGTCAATATTTATCAAGAAAAAAGTATATAAAGGATATAATTTAACTAGAGAATGCTTCAAAGATTTTGATGTTATTTTTTGTCACAATTTTACAATTTTACTTTTGTAATAATTTATTGTTTCTTTTTCTTTGTTTATTTCAAATGAAAATTACAAATAATTAATACCACTAGATAAAAAATTAAATTTAAATTTAAAACTTATTTATTTATTTATTTATCCTCTTAAATTGTTTTACATTTTTGATTTGTTATCAAGCATTCGCCATCAAGCACCATTATTAACATTTACTAATAATCTATATTCAAACTAGGCACAAGGATAATATTTTTAATCCTTCTTTTTTTCAGTAGTTATACATATTCAAAAATCATTATATATATATATATATATATATATATTTCTAACTAAAAATGTAGGAAAAAACTAATTTTTTAACTAAAATAAAAAATTGATTTCGATCATTTTCAAATGTTTTCTATGGCTTCTCTTCCTCTTTCTTTGTTTCTATTCTTCTTTTCCTTTTTTTCTCGCTCTTCCTCTCTTATTCGTTTATTCTTCTTTTTTCCCTTGTTCTTTTTTTATTTTCTCTTTGTCGCTCGTTCCTCTTCCATTTTCCTTTTTTCTTTCTTTTTCCCTTTTTCTCTTTCTCTCTCTCTTTCATACGCGCATTTACATATATTTAGAAATACTAGAATTGTTTTTTACATTTATCTAATTCTATATTTTTTGAAATTATGGAATAAGCAGGATTGGTTTAAAGAGATATATTTCTGTCTCTCAGGTACTTTCTGGCGAATTATCTCCTTTATTATTCAATGGATCCTGGGCGAGTAGCCACCATATATGTTTTCTAGACACTTGGGGTGGCATTTCTTTGTTAGATGTTTCTAACATCAAATCGAAAAATTTAATACTGATGCATAATGAGACATTTGTAAGTTCTTATTTAAAAAATATTATATAAATAAATTCAATTATATTATTTTTAGTTTATTCAAATCAAATTATAATCTTAACATTTTTTATACAGAGACGATTGAACCCAGTAAAATTCTCTTTATCGCCGGATCGTCGATTCTTACTTCTTGCTCAAAATGTGAAAAAACTATTTCGTTACTCATACTTAGCTCAATATGTCGTTTATAACATCGATTCACGGTCAGTGTTATTCGTATGTGCAGATAAAATATCGATTATTAAAATTTATTATTAATAATATCATTAATACATAAATAAAAAATAATAAAAATTTTTACGACTAATTTCATAGAGAGTGCATAGCTTTAACACCTTATCCTGAGAAAAATAGTCATCCATATCTTCTACTAGCACAATGGACTCCACGTGGACATGGACTCGTCATGGTACAAGACTATGATATTTATTATACAACAAGTCCTACTAGCAATACTGCATATCGTGTAACAAACACTGCAGTGCCTGGTATAGTGTCCAATGGCATACCAGATTGGTTGTATGAAGGTTAGCTATCAATTTGTTTAACTTTTATATTTCATGATTTGGTAAAGCCAGAAAATACAACTAATTAAAACTTAGAAGTTTTAAAATTGAGACAATATATACACAATCTTTAATAAAAACTAAACGAATAATTTATTATCTAATTATTTTAGAGGAAATCTTGCACAGTGGAGAGGCAATTTGGATGTCGCCAGATGGTCATATGATGCTTTATGCCTCGTTCAATGATTCTCTTGTAGAAGAAATGCACATTTCATGGTTTGGAGAAGGAAAAAAAGCTTTATATCCTGATATACGATCTCTACGGTATCCCAAGGTATGCTATATATTCGAAAAATTATTGTAATATGTTACTAAAATTAAATTTTTTAAAAATATTATTTATGTTTTATCAACAAGATAAAAGAAGAAAAAAAAACACTACTTTAGAAGTGTTTGTATTGTATTTACTAGCCAGGAACACCAAATCCTTCCGTACGACTGTATGTTGCCGATTTAGTTGACCCGAAAAATATTCGTACGAAAATAGTGAAACCACCAAAAGACATTGAACAAGCGTGAGTTAATTAATTTCATTAAGAGTAAATATTGTTCATGTTGCATAGTGTTATTTGTTACTTTGCAATTCAGTACATCTTATGCAAAGATAGAGATCATTAACCCTAGAACCGTAAAAAGGATACATTTGTATCCCCAACGAATTTTTAAATTACGTTTTTAAGCTAATTTTTTGGCTCGGAACTCGACCCATAATTCACTTTCATTATCTGGGATTGGGATTAGGCCGGCCGGCGATTTACGTCAGTCAGTTGCTAGCTACCGAATTATAGACATTTAAAGTTTGCTTGGGGAACATTTGTACCCTTTTTTCGGTTAGTGTATAAATTTTGTGCAGGTAAGTCAATTTCGTTTGCTTTGTTAACAGTAGTATAATTCATGTATAATTACATAATTTAAAGGTTTCGAGTCTTATAAATTAATTTGTTCTATAATTCTCGAATTTTATGGGTAAAATCAATCGAAATAAAATAAAAGAAGAGCTACAGAGCCAAGACCAGATGAAATTGCAAAGTGATATATATTATATAGATACATAAATACAAAAAGATATATACAATGATTTCACGGACGTTTCGACTTTAAATGGACGATCATTTTCAATGGTAAATTACAAATAAAAATCCTCATACAACTTACAAAAATCGCTACATAGAATATAATTTAGAATGCAGTACGCATAGTAAATCTTTCTTGTGATTGCACTTTATATTTATGATTATTAGAGATAGATTAAAGTGTCTGCTTTTTAAAATTCGTAAAACATCGGATGATAGGAATAATCCCCCTCCGATCGATAACAAAAAATTACTTATTGTCCCGTACATCAATTCGGTATCTGAGAAATTTTCCTCAATTCCCAAAAAACTTAACAGCCAAATATTTTATACGATACCTCACACACTAATCAGAAGATTTATAACAACGGGTAAAGACATCCTAGATAAAGTGTTGTGTGATGTAGTATATAAGATAAATTGTCTCAATTGTGACGCGAGAATTACGTTGGTCAAACCAAACGTCGACAACTGAAAAAAAGGGTTCAAGAACATAGATTAGATATTAATAAACGAAGTGGCTCATCCTCAATGACCTCAGGACATCGCGGTTATCGGAAAATCATGAATTTGGACCATGGTACAAATTTTTATTTTAGATAAAGAACCGTTCGATGTAAAAAGAAGTATATCAGAAATGGTATACATTAAAAAAAATCAAGAGGTTTGAATAAACAAAGTGATACCGTATTCCTTTCTAACATATACCTTCCTGTGTTAGATCTCTTCTCTCCTAAATAGCTACCATCTCTCCTTTCCATCCCTACTCCTTCCTCTCTCCCTCCACTTTCCTTTCCATGTACTTATTTCACATAGTCCCTGTATGATCATTTTCAACCGTAATATAAACCTATTAAAATTCCTCTTGCAGGAGATGTGTTTATATTAACGATTTAACATGTAAGATATTAATTTTTTTTTATTGTATTTAAAAATTTTATAAGATTGACTTACTCTTTTTTTGGTATCATTATTTGATGTTTTAGTTTTAGATTTTAATTTATTTACTCTTAATTTATTAATTTATTTTAGATTTTGACTTTCAAACTTATTTATTCTTTTTTACTTATTTAATTAATTAATTCTTTCTATTAATTATTGCATGTATAGTATTGTCATTTGATCATCACTTTCATTTCATTTATTCCCTTGATTTATATGTTCCCTAGGGACTTATTTATGTTATGTGAAGCATACAATTCGATCTATCTGACGGATTTTTACAAATCAAATGAGTTAAGGCGATACTGGAAGATCGGAATTACTGACACATTGCAGTTGAGTAATTTCTTCGAATTGACTGAACGGAATTGAAAATCCTCTCATAGAATTGAAATAGACATATTGTGGTGTTAGACGCACGAATTTGTAGTATAATCGGAAAACAATTAAGATATTACATTTAATATTATTAAATTAAAATATTACAAATATTTTTCGGGTTGTATAGCTGACACCTAACCGTAACCTGACATAAACATTTCATTAGTGTAAAAGTTATGTAGCTCATATATACAAAATGTTTACGTCCAATACCACAGATTACATGAACGAATAATACAAAGCCTTTTGAGCTACGATTGAAAACGTAGAAAAAAAGATACTTAAAAAAAAAGAAAAAGATTACGCCAAGTATATAAAAAAGTATCGTACGTTACATCTTTCTTAAACCAAAAATATTATTCAAAAATATTATTTTAATAAATAAAAATTGTCCAAAAACAAATATGAAATCATACAAGTATTTGATTAGACATAGAAATAAAAATATTTTTTTAATAAACCGTTTATTCAAGAGTACATGCAGCAAAAGTTTAAGAGGATGCTGAAAGGTCGGCCAAATTTGTACGAGGTCGATAAAGCAGACTCTTCAGTGTCAGTGATATCTCTAAATGAACTTCCTACAATATCTTATGATCTCACTCAAACACGTGCAATGTCCTT
>NW_012053318.1:0-344 GCF_000956235.1 Wasmannia auropunctata | reverse complement strand
TGTGCTCTTCCATCTATTATTTTGATGATTTAATAAAAAATTATTTTCAGATCTGTTTTTAGCAAAATTTTTAGATCTTTCAACAAAATCGTTCTTTCCGTGTAGCGTTAACAAAGAAACGATTATGTTTTACTCCATTAATGTATAAGAACGCATATAAAAAGAACTTTTGTTTTGATTCGTACTACAACAACATATCCGAAGCTCATGAAACCTGCATGTATTTCTTTATAAGTTGTAATTAACGTGGAAGCCGAAGACATCTATATAAAGACAGGCTGATCGATAGTGTAAACAACATTTCGCGTTACATTGAAGCGCAGGAGAGAATGAAAGAAGGAAGA
>NW_012053317.1:0-1435 GCF_000956235.1 Wasmannia auropunctata | reverse complement strand
ACGTCGTTTCATTTTTGTACCATCTTGCAAGCGAATGTACGCAGCTGGAGTAACATTGCTTTCATCATAAGCATCAATATCTCCATCCTCTTCATAATTATTAAATCGTGACACACATTCATATGTGACAGCAAATTCGGCTAAACTAAAATCTTCTAAATTGTCCGGACGGAAACAGTAACGATCAAATATGTTTGCGTATAAATCATTATTATAGCCATCGTTACGTAACATACGATAACGTTCTTCTGGAAAACATGTGTTTACAAAAACAACCTTTCGTGAACTATCACGTAATTTTAAATGACATAAACGAAATGCGCATTCGCAAGCAGATACTTGTCTATGACTAAGTATAGTCATTGATACAGCGAACAATTGCTTTCCTATATCTCCGCCATATCTCTGCACTTTACTAATTGCATCTTTAATAGCTTGACCTACATCATGAGGTTCATGTTTAGCTGCATATTTAGCTATATAATAAGCTACATCCGTAACGTTTCCACAAGGTTGTAAATCCATGTTGCCGCCCCACAATTTAAGAATTATGGGATTATAATTGTTAACGTAAATATCTGTGGAATTACGCTTTAAAACACAAAAACGTCCATTATTACGAATGGCTTCATCTGGTCCAAGCAACATGGTTGTATCGCTAATTCTTTTAGAAAAACCAAATCGACATTGACCATGTTGTCTATCTTTGTAACATGTAGTAGTATGTTTATGTATTTGAACACGTGCTATAAGTGAATCTAATTCGTCATCTCCAGTACGGGATGTACAAGAAACAATTTTATCAATAAGAGCTAAACCTTCTGGAGTTTCAAATGGAGGAATTCCTCTATTCCAGCATAACATATGCAAATGTGGACTACCTCTGTTTTGAAATTCTATTCTCCACCAAAAATCTAATAGTTTTCCACCTAATAATGTGTCATCATTTTACAATACACGCATAATAGCATGGACACGAACCATAAAATGGCGGGATAATGCTACGGGATGTTCAACAATTAAACGTTGTTTTTCATCAAATGAAAGATTGTCTATATTTTCCCCTTTTCTTCCTGCTGCAATGAGACATGCTTGCAATATATCTTTCCAATTTAAATCATTACAACTTAAAGTCAAGAACCATTGCGGAGGGCCTAAATTACGCACCATAACTATTAAACCACTACATGCAGTTTGCCAGTAAGCATTAGAACCACGTAAAGCTCTCATATTAATGTGTAAATTTTGTACAAGACCTTCAGGAACATTATTATTTTGTCTCAATCTAAGGCATACACCAACATTTTGTCGAGCTCGGTAATATTCCATAACAGATAAAGAATAGAATAAGTAATCATTCCGTTGAAATCGATGGTCTTCACACATAATACGTGCCTGACAATAATCTAATGGCGTTATAGGATAAAGTCGTGAT
>NW_012053316.1:0-1304 GCF_000956235.1 Wasmannia auropunctata | reverse complement strand
TATCGTAACATTACACGGGATCCTACTGCAAGTTTGAGCGTAAATAGTAAACCACCAGTATTATTAGGATCAGTAGGAATTGCTGCAACAGGAGGTTTTTGACCATAAGTTGCAGGTTCTCTCGACTCATCTCGTGCATTTATAATATAAATTCTGTGACTCTCTGCCAATTTGTCAATCATTTTGTTGTTATATGAATTAACTAATTGTATAGTTGGAAAAATACGAATAGCTTCTCCGTCAGCAAAATCATTAATTAGAGGGACATATGTTCTATTCAATAACATTTCGTATTGTGCAATATTAAGTTGTCCAACTCTTAAATTATTTAATAAATCAACAAAATCTGCATCATTTTGTTGACGCATATTTGCTTTTAATTCACACAAATTAAAATATCGCCATAAATGCGGTTCACTTTGAAAACATACAGGTTGTTTAAAACACCAATTTCCTTTTACAGGTGGTAATTGCATAATGTCTCCAAATAAAAGTATATTAACACCACCATATAACTGATTATTGTTTTTAAATTCTTGAAGGCGAAGGTGAACTGATCGTAATATTTCATATGAAACCATTGATATCTCATCTATAATTAGCCAATTAATATGTCGCCATTTACGTCTTGCATCTTCAAGACGTTGCTCCGATAACTGTCTGTATATTGTAGGTTTTCCTTTTTCTACTGCCAAGAATAATGCACCATGCAAGGTGCGCCCATTAATTAATCTAGCTGCAACACCAGTAAGAGCGGTCACATCAACAAATATTGGTTTTAATAAATGATCGACAGTAGGGGCATAACATCGTTTAATCTGTTGTACTATCATTTTTAGAAGGAATGTTTTCCCACATTCTGCTCCCTCTGTAATAAACAATCTTAATGGTTCAACAATTTGTCCTTGAAATTCTTGTTTAATATGATTAGTAGTAGTATTAAATAAATTGAATTGTTCTACATTCATGCTTCTAACATTTCTTTCGAATTCTTCAGCAGATATAACATGATCAATTTCATTCGGTTCATCGTGCAAATTGAAATTCATATTATTATCGTATCCTTCTACTATACCACGTATACGATTCGTTTCGTTCCATAGGATGTGCATTTACTTCCTCATCATTATGAAATGCAACAATTTGTGTTATAACTTCTTGTAATTCTCGTTCTACAAATTGAAATTGTTCAATATTCTGTCCTCTATGTAATGGTCGTAATAGATGACGTTTAGCATAAAATGCCTGTTCCGCTGACTCGTATCCTTCAAGTAATTCTTCTTCTTTTCTGAAAGGAACATGGG
>NW_012053315.1:0-4551 GCF_000956235.1 Wasmannia auropunctata | reverse complement strand
GTACTGGACCTAGAAGGGGATCCACCTCCTCTTCCTCCGGGAAGATCAGGCCTCCCCCGAGAATTGGCCAGAAGAGAAAAAAAGATACTGTCGTCTCCTGAGACGGATAAAGAGGAGGTGAGCCCGATCTCGAGTTTCTCTGATTTTCAGAGAAAAGAGCTGGCACACAAATTACAGGATATAGAGCTCCTCTCGTCAGCAGACATGGCAGCGGTGGCCATGGAATGGCTTAATGACATGGAGGAATGTCGCAAGATGTCAAGCAACATGAAAGGATCTATCACAAGAAAGATGAAGATCAACGTAGCTGCCCTTGCGGAAACAACAAAAATTCTTTCGATGAGAGCCTCACAGGAGGGGGATGTCGGCTTTCTGAGGTCCAAGCTCACAGACATGCAGAGTGAGATCAATGGCCTCAGAGAGGAGAACCAACGCTTGAAAGTTCAGATGGACGAAATTGCAAGCGGACTCCGTATAAGAGCGAGCCCTCCCGGGAATTCTGACCCCAGACCCGGGACCTCCTCAGCCCGGATGGAGATTTCGCCAGACCCCCCTCCGGGACTGGAAACGAATAGAAGCCGTGAAGCATCGGTACAACTGCAATCAGAGAACGTGGGCCGAAGGACGAACAGCAGGGAGACATCAAGACCTCGAGAAAGACCCTCGGGCACAATGGACGAGGAATTTCTCGACAGGCTAGGCAACATTATTAATGGTGCGGTGGCTAGCGCAATCTGGGCGCAACTCCCAGGTTCGAGGAGAACCGGCAGGAACAGGCGGGAGGAAACAAGAAATCCCCCAGCTAGGGAAGTTCCCCAAGAGGGGGAGGGCTGGGGATCTTCCTCAGTCGCCGTGGATTCCCAAGCGGCGGAAACCGGTGACGAAATACCGTTACCGCAAAGGAGAGAAAGCGCAAGAGGACAAAAAAATCAAACGCGAAGAACCCGTGGGAATACGCTGAGGGACCCAGCCGGAAACACCGCAGGATTAGTGAACAGGCCTGCTTACCAGGCGGATTACCCTCCTCTACCGGAGAGGGAGGATAGAAGAGAGATACCGCGATTAGTCCGCGATGCACAAGTTCCGCGGCAGGAGGAAAAAACACGGAGGGAGGTGAACCGCGGGCAGGAGAACAGAAGGGTAGCTAGGACCCCACGTGTGCGGGCTCCTAGGTCATCCGCGATTACAATTTCCTGCCCGGAGGGAATAACGTATTCCGAGGTCATACGAAAGGCCAGAAATGAAATCGCTCTCGACGAGCTCGGTATAAAGGAAACAAGGATGCGGAGTACGATGGGCGGCAGTGTCCTCATAGAAATACCGGGCGATAATACGTCACCGGCAGCAAACAATCTGGCGAAAAAACTGCAAGAGGCCTTTAAGGACACTAACGTCCAAATAAGAAGACCCATGATGAGGGGAGAGGTAAGGTTGGCCGGTCTGGATGCTTCCGTAACCACTGAAGAACTTATCGAGGCAGTTGCCAGGGCGGGTGGTTGTGAGGCGGCTAACGTCCGCCTAGGCTCATTCAGACTGGCAAGAAATGGAATGAGGACGGTCTGGCTGCAGTGCCCCCTGGAAGCGGCAACCAGACTTGCAGAAACTGGAAAGATTAGAGCTGGATGGTCCACGGCACTTGTAGCGCTGTTGAAAAGGAGGCCCCTCCAGTGCTTCAAGTGCTTTGCCACGGGTCACGTTAGGGATAACTGCCCAAGCGAAATTGATAGAGCTAACAACTGTTTCAACTGTGGCGAGCCTGGCCACACCATGAGGGAATGCGGTGGCCCACCGCGGTGCCCGCTGTGCAAAGAGAAGGGCCTGCGATACGACCACAGAGCGGGATCCGAGGTCTGTCCGCCATGCCCACCAAGAAGGACCCAGAGTGGGAGCCCAAGGCGCGGAAAAGTTCAGGCCAATCGGAGTAATGTGGCCGAAGAACAGAGGACTAAATAAATAAATGCCTGACAGCGTAAAGATCATTCAGGCTAATCTGAACAGATCAAGCGGGGCCCAAGACTTGCTGATTCAAACTATGCAAGAACAAGACTGCGGACTGGCCTGTATATCGGAGCCTTACAGAATACCAAACAATGCGAGATGGGCACGTTCCAGCGAACCAACCCCAATGGCGGCGATGCACTGGCCCGTAGGCGAAAGAACGGGCACCGCCTCGGTCCTGAAGACAGGGGACTGTTTTGTGGTGGCTTCTTGGGGAGGATTAGTTGTGGCATCATGTTACTTTTCGCCCAACAAGAGTATAAACCAATTCAGGATGTACCTGGCGGAGCTCGGAGATGCGGTAAGAGGGTACTTGAATCGCCCACTACTGATACTGGGGGATTTCAATGCCCGATCAAATGTCTGGGACAATACGCGTCCTACCGCGAGAGGAGATACAATTATGAC
Organism: Wasmannia auropunctata; assembly: GCF_000956235.1. Taxonomy (NCBI): domain Eukaryota; kingdom Metazoa; phylum Arthropoda; class Insecta; order Hymenoptera; family Formicidae; genus Wasmannia; species Wasmannia auropunctata. The sequence continues at coordinate 2,145 of NW_012053315.1, read as the reverse complement.
GTGGGCTTCCGCAATGGACCTTCGGCTGATGAACAACAATTTCGAACCGACCTGCGTTAGGCCGCAGGGCAGGTCGGTTATCGATCTATCATGGGTATCCCCGGCGGCGTTTCGAATGATCGACCTATGGGAAGTGGCCACAGAAGAGGAGACCCTGTCCGATCACAGGTATATTTACCTACGCCTGAAAAGGGACAGGGGGCCAAGTGTAAACATCGCACGGGCAAGATCTGTAAGATGGAATAGGAAAAGTATGAAGCCTGACCTGCTTCAGGCAAGTGTTGCCACATTCCTCTGGCCTAGATCGGCTAATGACAGCCGCAGTGCGGAAGATCAGGCGAAACGACTGCAGATAATGATGACCGAGGCCTCGGACTTGGCCATGAAACGCCAAAGGCCCGGTCCCAAAAAGGCTGTCTATTGGTGGACGGAGGATATAGCGACCCTCAGGAAAAAATGTATCTCCCTTAGAAGGAGGGTCACCAGAGCCCATAGGAGGAATGGCGGTACAGCCCCGGCGCTGGAGGCAGAACTGTCGCAAGCCCGTAAGATCCTGAGGAGAGCGATAAGGACCGCGAAGAATTCGGCCTGGAGCGAACTTTTAGCAACGATTAACCGGGACCCTTGGGGACGTCCCTATAAAATCGTGCTGGACAAGCTGAGACCGTACATCAGGCCCATTTGTGAGACGCTCCCACTCACCAAGATCCAAGAAATAGTGACGGGCTTGTTCCCCCATATTGCTGAGGAACTAGTAGAGAGACCAAGACAAGCTGTTCTCTGGGAGGAGGAGTACTCCGTCTCTCGGGAGGAAGTGGAGAGGGCGGCCGCAAAATTCAAATCCGGCAAAGCCCCTGGACCGGATGGAATTGTGGCAGAGGCCATAAAAGTGGCCCTCCCAGCTTGCGCGGAGGAAGTGGCGAGGTGTTTTACCGACTGCCTTAAGGAGGGCGTGTTCCCGCGTTGCTGGAAGAAGGCCGGATTGGTCCTTCTGAAGAAACCAGGGAAACCGGAGTTCGAACCCTCTTCCTATAGACCCATCTGCCTGTTGAATGAAATGGGCAAGTTATTCGAGCGGGTCCTGGTGGGCAGGATCAGGGCCTGCCTGGCGGAGGGAATTGGTCTCTCCGAGTCGCAGTATGGCTTTAGGGCTATGCACTCAACTGTAGATGCGGTACTGCGCCTGAGAGAGTTCCTCGATCCTGTATACGAGGAGGGGCGTGTTGCGATAGCAGTCTCACTCGACATCTCAAACGCGTTTAATTCGCTGAGATGGGAAAAGATTAGGGAGGCCACGATCAGGAAGGAATTGCCAAACTATCTGAGAGCAATTGTGAGCGACTACTTGTCGGACCGATGGATCCGCTTTGAAGACTGCGAAGGCAGGAACAGGGAAGTTCAAATGACGTGTGGGGTCCCTCAGGGCTCGGCTTTTGGACCCGAGGGTTGGATTTTCACATACGACGCGATCCTGCAACAGGAGCTCGCTGAGGACTGCAGGACTATCTGCTACGCGGACGATACCCTCATAATGGCCTTAGGAGACAATCTGAGGGAGGCTATCGCTCGGGCGGAGTTTGCTGCAGCGGTAGTAATTAGACAGATCGAAAACCTGGGGTTGAAGATCTCCCCCTTGAAGACGGAGGTGTGTGCATTCTCACGGGCACGTCGCTTTGTGAGCGAAGAAGCGATCTGGATAAGGGACAGTTGATCCCGGTTAAAACCGATTTTAAGTACCTCGGGCTGGTACTTAGCAGGAAGTGGTCCTTTCGCGAACACTTCAAGCGACTACTACCCAAGGCTGAAAGAATGTCGCTGGCCCTAACGAGGTTGATGCCCAATCTGAGAGGATCAAGTGAGCCTGCGAGAAGGCTCTTCAGTGGGGTGGTTCACTCCGTGATATTTTACGGAGCGCCTGTGTGGGCCCCCACTCTAAGACAGGATAAGAAGCTGGCAAATATGATCAGAGCGGTGCAGAGGCGGGTGGCCCTGAGGATAGTGGCAGCATATAGGACTGTCCTACCCGGCGGCTTTCCTCTTGGCCAGGGTCATCCCGGTGGAGCACTTGGCGGAGCGCCACAGGGAAGTATATTTAAACACGCGGGCGATCCAGGCCGAGGAGATAAGGATCACGTCACGTATGCA
>NW_012053314.1:0-4558 GCF_000956235.1 Wasmannia auropunctata | reverse complement strand
GAAAAGATAAACGTGGATGTTAACACCCTCAGGGCACACAGGAATACGGCGAGCGAAGCGCCTTCTACACCTTCTACGCCTGAGAGGTATGAGGAGGCACTCTCGGAGACTCCTGCAACAGGCAGCAGGACGAGAGCAAAAAATAGAGTAGCACGGGCAAAGGATGTCGAATTTGTGACTACTTACCAGTCGGAGGAAGCATCGGGTGCACGAGCGGATGAAGATTTGGAGATGGTATCGGTGCTGGACCTAGAAGGGGATCCACCTCCTCTTCCTCCGGGAAGATCAGGCCTCCCCCGAGAATTGGCCAGAAGAGAAAGAAGGTACTGTCGTCTCCTGAGACGGATAAAGAGGAGGTGAGCCCGATCTCGAGTTTCTCTGATTTTCAGAGAAAAGAGCTGGCACACAAATTACAGGATATAGAGCTCCTCTCGTCAGCAGACATGGCAGCGGTGGCCATGGAATGGCTTAATGACATGGAGGAATGTCGCAAGATGTCAAGCAACATGAAAGGATCTATCACAAGAAAGATGAAGATCAACGTAGCTGCCCTTGCGGAAACAACAAAAATTCTTTCGATGAGAGCCTCACAGGAGGGGGATGTCGGCTTTCTGAGGTCCAAGCTCACAGACATGCAGAGTGAGATCAATGGCCTCAGAGAGGAGAACCAACGCTTGAAAGTTCAGATGGACGAAATTGCAAGCGGACTCCGTATAAGAGCGAGCCCTCCCGGGAATTCTGACCCCAGACCCGGGACCTCCTCAGCCCGGATGGAGATTTCGCCAGACCCCCCTCCGGGACTGGAAACGAATAGAAGCCGTGAAGCATCGGTACAATTGCAATCAGAGAACGTGGGCCGAAGAACGAACAGCAGGGAGACATCAAGACCTCGAGAAAGACCCTCGGGCACAATGGACGAGGAATTTCTCGACAGGCTAGGCAACATTATTAATGGTGCGGTGGCTAGCGCAATCTGGGCGCAACTCCCAGGTTCGAGGAGAACCGGCAGGAACAGGCGGGAGGAAACAAGAAATCCCCCAGCTAGGGAAGTTCCCCAAGAGGGGGAGGGCTGGGGATCTTCCTCAGTCGCCGTGGATTCCCAAGCGGCGGAAACCGGTGACGAAATACCGTTACCGCAAAGGAGAGAAAGCGCAAGAGGACAAAAAAATCAAACGCGAAGAACCCGTGGGAATACGCTGAGGGACCCAGCCGGAAACACCGCAGGATTAGTGAACAGGCCTGCTTACCAGGCGGATTACCCTCCTCTACCGGAGAGGGAGGATAGAAGAGAGATACCGCGATTAGTCCGCGATGCACAAGTTCCGCGGCAGGAGGAAAAAACACGGAGGGAGGTGAACCGCGGGCAGGAGAACAGAAGGGTAGCTAGGACCCCACGTGTGCGGGCTCCTAGGTCATCCGCGATTACAATTTCCTGCCCGGAGGGAATAACGTATTCCGAGGTCATACGAAAGGCCAGAAATGAAATCGCTCTCGACGAGCTCGGTATAAAGGAAACAAGGATGCGGAGTACGATGGGCGGCAGTGTCCTCATAGAAATACCGGGCGATAATACGTCACCGGCAGCAAACAATCTGGCGAAAAAACTGCAAGAGGCCTTTAAGGACACTAACGTCCAAATAAGAAGACCCATGATGAGGGGAGAGGTAAGGTTGGCCGGTCTGGATGCTTCCGTAACCACTGAAGAACTTATCGAGGCAGTTGCCAGGGCGGGTGGTTGTGAGGCGGCTAACGTCCGCCTAGGCTCATTCAGACTGGCAAGAAATGGAATGAGGACGGTCTGGCTGCAGTGCCCCCTGGAAGCGGCAACCAGACTTGCAGAAACTGGAAAGATTAGAGCTGGATGGTCCACGGCACTTGTAGCGCTGTTGAAAAGGAGGCCCCTCCAGTGCTTCAAGTGCTTTGCCACGGGTCACGTTAGGGATAACTGCCCAAGCGAAATTGATAGAGCTAACAACTGTTTCAACTGTGGCGAGCCTGGCCACACCATGAGGGAATGCGGTGGCCCACCGCGGTGCCCGCTGTGCAAAGAGAAGGGCCTGCGATACGACCACAGAGCGGGATCCGAGGTCTGTCCGCCATGCCCACCAAGAAGGACCCAGAGTGGGAGCCCAAGGCGCGGAAAAGTTCAGGCCAATCGGAGTAATGTGGCCGAAGAACAGAGGACTAAATAAATAAATGCCTGACAGCGTAAAGATCATTCAGGCTAATCTGAACAGATCAAGCGGGGCCCAAGACTTGCTGATTCAAACTATGCGAGAACAAGACTGCGGACTGGCCTGCATATCGGAGCCTCACAGAATACCAAACAATGCGAGATGGGCACGTTCCAGCGAACCAACCCCAATGGCGGCGATGCACTGGCCCGTAGGCGAAAGAACGGGCACCGCCTCGGTCCTGAAGACAGGGGACTGTTTTGTGGTGGCTTCTTGGGGAGGATTAGTTGTGGCATCATGTTACTTTTCGCCCAACAAGAGTATAAACCAATTCAGGATGTACCTGGCGGAGCTCGGAGATGCGGTAAGAGGGTACTTGAATCGCCCACTACTGATACTGGGGGATTTCAATGCCCGATCAAATGTCTGGGACAATACGCGTCCTACCGCGAGAGGAGATACAATTATGACGTGGGCTTCCGCAATGGACCTTCGGCTGATGAACAACAATTTCGAACCGACCTGCGTTAGGCCGCAGGGCAGGTCGGTTATCGATCTATCATGGGTATCCCCGGCGGCGTTTCGAATGATCGACCTATGGGAAGTGGCCACAGAAGAGGAGACCCTGTCCGATCACAGGTATATTTACCTACGCCTGAAAAGGGACAGGGGGCCAAGTGTAAACATCGCACGGGCAAGATCTGTAAGATGGAATAGGAAAAGTATGAAGCCTGACCTGCTTCAGGCAAGTGTTGCCACATTCCTCTGGCCTAGATCGGCTAATGACAGCCGCAGTGCGGAAGATCAGGCGAAACGACTGCAGATAATGATGACCGAGGCCTCGGACTTGGCCATGAAACGCCAAAGGCCCGGTCCCAAAAAGGCTGTCTATTGGTGGACGGAGGATATAGCGACCCTCAGGAAAAAATGTATCTCCCTTAGAAGGAGGGTCACCAGAGCCCATAGGAGGAATGGCGGTACAGCCCCGGCGCTGGAGGCAGAACTGTCGCAAGCCCGTAAGATCCTGAGGAGAGCGATAAGGACCGCGAAGAATTCGGCCTGGAGCGAACTTTTAGCAACGATTAACCGGGACCCTTGGGGACGTCCCTATAAAATCGTGCTGGACAAGCTGAGACCGTACATCAGGCCCATTTGTGAGACGCTCCCACTCACCAAGATCCAAGAAATAGTGACGGGCTTGTTCCCCCATATTGCTGAGGAACTAGTAGAGAGACCAAGACAAGCCGTTCTCTGGGAGGAGGAGTACTCCGTCTCTCGGGAGGAAGTGGAGAGGGCGGCCGCAAAATTCAAATCCGGCAAAGCCCCTGGACCGGATGGAATTGTGGCAGAGGCCATAAAAGTGGCCCTCCCAGCTTGCGCGGAGGAAGTGGCGAGGTGTTTTACCGACTGCCTTAAGGAGGGCGTGTTCCCGCGTTGCTGGAAGAAGGCCGGATTGGTCCTTCTGAAGAAACCAGGGAAACCGGAGTTCGAACCCTCTTCCTATAGACCCATCTGCCTGTTGAATGAAATGGGCAAGTTATTCGAGCGGGTCCTGGTGGGCAGGATCAGGGCCTGCCTGGCGGAGGGAATTGGTCTCTCCGAGTCGCAGTATGGCTTTAGGGCTATGCACTCAACTGTAGATGCGGTACTGCGCCTGAGAGAGTTCCTCGATCCTGTATACGAGGAGGGGCGTGTTGCGATAGCAGTCTCACTCGACATCTCAAACGCGTTTAATTCGCTGAGATGGGAAAAGATTAGGGAGGCCACGATCAGGAAGGAATTGCCAAACTATCTGAGAGCAATTGTGAGCGACTACTTGTCGGACCGATGGATCCGCTTTGAAGACTGCGAAGGCAGGAACAGGGAAGTTCAAATGACGTGTGGGGTCCCTCAGGGCTCGGCTTTTGGACCCGAGGGTTGGATTTTCACATACGACGCGATCCTGCAACAGGAGCTCGCTGAGGACTGCAGGACTATCTGCTACGCGGACGATACCCTCATAATGGCCTTAGGAGACAATCTGAGGGAGGCTATCGCTCGGGCGGAGTTTGCTGCAGCGGTAGTAATTAGACAGATCGAAAACCTGGGGTTGAAGATCTCCCCCTTGAAGACGGAGGTGTGTGCATTCTCACGGGCACGTCGCTTTGTGAGCGAAGAAGCGATCTGGATAAGGGGACAGTTGATCCCGGTTAAAACCGATTTTAAGTACCTCGGGCTGGTACTTAGCAGGAAGTGGTCCTTTCGCGAACACTTCAAGCGACTACTACCCAAGGCTGAAAGAATGTCGCTGGCCCTAACGAGGTTGATGCCCAATCTGAGAGGATCAAGTGAGCCTGCGAGAAGGCTCTTCAGTGGGGTGGTTCACTCCGTGATATTTTACGGAG
>NW_012053313.1:0-911 GCF_000956235.1 Wasmannia auropunctata | reverse complement strand
CGAGACGCCTGACGCAGTGCATCTGTGACAGGCGAGGTTAGGTTGCCCGTGTGCGGATCCTGTGCTGCGGGGAACGGACGGTTGCTGTGGATTATTGCTTCCAGTTCAAAAGGCGTGCACGCACAATAGCCCGTAAAAGCGGCTGGTGCATATTCGCACGCCTTCATCGTCTTTTCTTGTCGCCTGTCATATACATTAATGTTTTAAGTGTTAATTTATAAGCATCGGCGGAATCTGCGGAGGGCGAGTACAGGTAAGGGCCGGACTCGCCTGGCCGTAACAACGAGGGAGTATCCGGACGCCGATTAAGGTTTGGGTAGCATAAATGTATTGCCCGAGATGCCTTACGCCCGCCTGTAATTAAGGGTCTTATTTCATTCGGGGCGACGCCCTTGTTTTGCATTACATTGCACGCACAGTCGTGCATAAACTACAAGTATACATGAGGGGTGGACGGGACTCTTACAATTTGACCCGCATGAGGATTTGCCATAGAGCAAGATCATAATAGATGCGCGACTCATCATGGCTTTCGGAAAACCGCGCCGAGTTGGCTTTCGGCATTGAGTGGGTAGATTCAAGAGGACCAAACGACGGGAATAAAGCTGAACACACATGCATGAATGAATTAAAGTCTTATGCTTTACCTCTGTTAATTATATGGGCGGTCAAATAGGGTTAAAGTGCGGCCCCAAAGGTGGAATAGAAGCACGTGCACATGGCACACGTGATTTTCGGAAGATATACAGATACGCGTATGGGCGGTTAAGCGTGAGGCATACCGGGTCCTTATTGCCGTAGCATCCGGCCTTTGCGGAGACGAACCAGACTAGATACGCGAATACAGGGCGGCCGATGCGGTTCAGGCCGGATCTCTATGGATCCTTGGATAAAGAGATACTACACATGAC
>NW_012053312.1:0-681 GCF_000956235.1 Wasmannia auropunctata | reverse complement strand
AAAGAATTGGTTCTGTATAATCACGCGGAATAATTGGGGCCTCACCCCATCGACGGAGAAGCATACTTACACGCGAGTAATAGATTTATTGATCTGAGTTGATTTAATCGTCAAGTACGATAAAGTAGAAGAAATTTCTTACTCCGTCGTGCACGAATAATACGGGAATCATTAATGATAATTGCAGCAACGAGCTGCTGGAATTTCATTGACAGACGTGAAATCGTAGTGTAAAATATAATAAGAGATCCTACGCCCGTGCCTCTACGGGCGCGGTACCCTGGTGCGCGAGCGTGCTCTAATGCACGGTGTAGGTGCGCCAGTACGGTGTTACTGGCATCTGATGCGGGCTACCTGTGGAGATGACATCCGGATTGCCGATCTTACCGTGGATACTCGTGTCCGTCCTGTGTTTGGAGTTGCGAGACGCCTGACGCAGTGCATCTGTGACAGGCGAGGTTAGGTTGCCCGTGTGCGGATCCTGTGCTGCGGGGAACGGACGGTTGCTGTGGATTATTGCTTCCAGTTCAAAAGGCGTGCACGCACAATAGCCCGTAAAAGCGGCTGGTGCATATTCGCACGCCTTCATCGTCTTTTCTTGTCGCCTGTCATATACATTAATGTTTTAAGTGTTAATTTATAAGCATCGGCGGAATCTGCGGAGGGCGAGTACAGGTAAGG
>NW_012053311.1:0-462 GCF_000956235.1 Wasmannia auropunctata | reverse complement strand
CGTGCCTCGTTTCGCGCTGGACGGTGGTCAGTGTGGAGTGTGCTGCACTGCATGCGTGTAGAGGTGCGATGGGCGTGACATAACCGCGTTGCACGAAAGTGAACGCGTGGTGGCGCTGTGCATGTGACGGTGACAGTGCGCATGGAATGGCGGCTTTCGCCGCGAACCGATGAGCCTTCGCATGGATTAAGTGCTTGCATTGACGGGCTTTGTGCTGCTGTGAGAATTGCTTGTTTTCCCCCCCCGTAGTGCTTGGGTTGGTCGGCGGACCGGTGGTCAGCTGCTCCTCCGTCACGGAGGTGTCAAGCTGCCTTGCGGGGTGCCCTGTCGGCGTCAGGGGTTCGCGGTCTCCCTCTGCTATTGACAGCTGACGGGACGATTATACTGGCGTCGCTCGGCGCCTTGTGCCTGTCTCCTGCCTTCTCTCTCCAGCGGGATGACGGGATTGCATTCGCGGATTCT
>NW_012053310.1:0-4614 GCF_000956235.1 Wasmannia auropunctata | reverse complement strand
GCCTTGCCAGCCCGCTCAGAGATGTGTATAAGAGACAGCATTTGCGCTTTGGCACACAAATATATATTCATGCCGAGAGCTTGTGAAAAAAAAGCCGATCTGATTGATGTTTCGGAAGGCACCCTTACGGCCGATAAACAACTTCTAGTGCCGCTTAAAAGGGGTCGTCTCGTGTGTGTCGAGTCGTGTGGACGTGCCTTCGTGTCGCTCCGCCTTCTCCACACACGCCCGTGTGGTTAAAACGCGTTTTCCGCGTTGAGAGTGTGTTTAACGTGTGCGGCGTGCGATTCTGCGTTGTTTCGCGAAGTTTCGCGGTCGTGAGTTTGTTATTAGCTTAGAAATCGACGAATTTCTAGTGTCGTTAAACGTGGCTGCATGCGCCGGCCTAAGATGGCTGTCATCTTTGCGCCGGGCGCATCGCGGTAACGTAGATGAAAGCATTTCTTTCGGGGACCTTCTTTAGGCCCTGGGCATGTGGTTCGCGCTACTATATTTCCTGGTGTCGAGTGATTTTTGGCCTGCGATATTCGGAAATTGCTCTGGAATATGAGTGAAACATAGGTGCGGGTCGGGCGGCGTGTTACATAATAGACACGAGCTCCGAAAAGTGCGGGAATACACCGATAGCATATATGGACCTTCGGGACATATAGCTGCCTTGCGACTGTAGTGCTGAAATACTTAAATCTGTGCGCGATCTCGACTTCTTATGGTCTGTGGCGGGCGCGACACGTGCTCGGCAGTCGACTGTCGGAGTGTACTTTGCCGCGCGCTGGACAGTGGTCAGCAGGGGGTGTGCTGCACTGCTGGCGTGGAGGTGTGCATGTGCGCTGCATAATCGTGTTGCACGATAGTGAACGCGTGGCGCTGTGCATGTGTCTGTGTGGCTGCGTGAAATGGCGGCAATGGCCACGTACTGACGAGCCCGTATGGATTAAGAGATGGTTGCATGTTTTAATGTGCTTTAGTGGATTTAGTGTGGATTGCCCTCCCCCTCCCTGTGGTGTGTGGGTTGGTGGGCCGGCTGGTGGCTAGCTGCTCCTCCGCTCTAGAGGTGTCACGCTGCTCTGCGGAGCGCCCTGCCGGCGTCAGGGGTCTGCCGCCTCCCTCCGCTATCATCAGCTGACGGGATGGCGTAGGGATCCTTCTCTCTCCTGTCACTGGCGCCGTCCGGTGCTTCGCGCCTGCTCCTGCCTCCTCCTGACTACGGGGATGAGAGAAACGTGCGGACTTCGGTTTGTGAGAGGGTTAGCTGAGGTAGGATTTGTGTGTGACGTCTTTGTAGGGGCGATATTCACGCTGTGTGAGCCCCTACCCGCGTTGATGCAAAAAATCGGCGTTGCTTAGTGACTGATTAACTATTCCGCTAGTCGCGAAAAAGTACGGACGTTCTACGTTCGCATGGATGAGAGGGGCTTCACCCCACTGATTGGAGAGATATACCTGTCGACGGGCTGCCTGAGGATCTTGTTGACGGGCGTAGAGCGGTAGTGCAAAACACATTAGTTGCTCCTGCGCCTATGCTCAGACGGGCGCGGTGCCTCACTGCACGGCCGCATTGAAGTTTGAGGTGCGGGGATCCCAGTGCATAACTAAATGCACTGGCTACTTATGCGGACGGCCTACGGAGAGGACATCTGGATTGCCGAACTTATTCTATAAACTTGTGCCTGTCCTGTATACGTGAACGCGCCCATTGTACTGACGGGCGAACTTCGGACATATAATTGGCGTGGCTTTCGCGAGCGGTGCCTGCGCGGAGTGTCCGGAGCCTTGGCGAACGGGAGAGTGACATCCGGAAGCCCTGCCTAGCGTTGTGCCCTTTGGAGCATGAATCTGGTGGCAGCGCGTGCTTCGACTAACGCGGTGGTGGTCGGGGAGGCGTCCTCAGTGGACCTCCGCCGAGTAATAAAAATTTCTAAGTGAGGTCGGAATTCCCTATCTACCGCGCCGTGTATAATAGGCAGAATACGTGCCCTCACGTGCCGGAGGCATACTGTGCGGAAAAACGGGTGATATACGGTGTGACTGCGGTCGCCCGTAACCTAAAATACATGCTGTGACTGACGTGTGGCGCTGTGCACCCGTTGATTGCGGGATCAGCTGTCTGTGGCGGCAACGAGGCGTACCTGCACCCGGAGTGCAGGTGCGGGCGAGGTGACTCTCCGCGTGAGCGGTGCGCCCCAACACGCGGCCGGGAGGCGGCCGGGAGGAGGTGCGCCTTTCTACGGTGGCTGCGGCTTTGCAGCCTCGCCGGGGAACGCGTATATTTAATTGCATACTTAATCGTATATAAAATCGCGTGTCTATTGATCGTAACGCGAGATCGGGGCGGGGCACATGCGGAGTGTGTCTGGGGCTGGCGCCGAGGGTGCTGTCATTGTCGTTGCCCCGGGGCGATGCGCGTTGCCTGAAACGTTATTGATTATTGATCTTTGTCTTTTCGGCGGATTTCCGAAGTGGCCTCTCCACTTTTCGGAACGTGTCGTGAGTATCGTGGGACGTTCTTGCGATCGCGATATTTCTAGGTTAGCGACTTGTTTGGTGCGGCCAGCCTCTTGACAGGCGAGGTTAGGTTGCCCGTGTGTGGAACTCATGCTGCGGGGAGCGGACGACGGCTGCTGATCCTCGCCTCCAGCATCGTCGACGCGCATGCATCACAGCCCGTAAAAGCGGCCGATGCATATTTGCGCGCTATCATTGTCTTTTCTTGTTGCCTGTCATACATATTAATGTTCTAAGTGTTAGTCTTTAAGCATCGGCGGATTCTGCGGAGGGCGGGTACAGGTAAGAGCCCGACCCGCCTGGCCGCAGCAACGCTGGAGTTCCGGCCGCCGACAAGGTTTGAGGCTTGTAACATTGATCTCCGGAATGCCTTATGCTCGGGTTTTCTGCGGGATCTAAGTGTCATAAAGAGGGTTGCTCATTATTATCGTGGGAACGCATTGTGGGCGCATGGCATTGCTTTTGAGTTTTTCTTTCGGCATAAACAGTACATACACGTGAATAGCAAGTGTCACTCAGTAAGCGGTATACACATGAGAGCGACCATAAAGTACATAATGTTGAGACGCGGGCTGGCACTTTGTACTTGGTCCGGTTTTGAGAACGCATCATGTAAGATCAGAATTTAACGTAAAGCTGAGTTCTCATGAGAATAGTTGTACGTATTCCTACGCTATAGCATAAACGAATACGGACTGTTAACGCGGGGCTGCGCGAATTGTACGCATACACGAAGGGCAGGGGATACCAATGGGATCTCGGGCTATAGGGATACTTACCTTATAGTCGCGCTGTATACAAATGTCTCGACTACTTATACATAAAGGTGCACGAGGCATAACGGATGATATTACTCACGACGGAAACCACTCAAGGCCTGTCCTTATGTTGGATTTGTTAAACGAAACTTGCAAATGTGTTCGTAGATGTGACGAACTTGTCGTACTGCTGGCGTAACTTACCTCTGCGTGCGGCCTTGTGCTGAATACTGAATAAGGAGTCGTGTGTATCTGCGGGGCAATCCTCGCAGCATCAATTCTTGTAGTTGGAAACTTTAGCACCGCTTGGTGACGTTGAACTCGGCGACGGGCTCTTGCGGGTTTCCTCTCGTTTGCGGGCGTTGCCAGCGTTGGCATTAGTATTAACACTATGTTCTCTGTAGATATAAGTAGTAGACTTTGCAAATATTAGGTGAGGAATACCTCTCTGTCGTTGTTTAAGTTGAGTTCTTGATAATTAATTAGCTTATTAGGTTACTGCGTTATTGTCATTATTGTTAGTATTCAAAGTTAATAAGTTTTTTTTTGTTAGTATTTTTAATGAATATAGCGTCATTCATCATTATTGTTCCAATATAACGTTATGTTGTTCTTTTTCTCATTGAGTGGAAGCTACCCTGTTCGAGTAGCCTAAGTTTCTATGTAGAATAAGTCTAGTTGCGTTTGATTAATTAGGATAAGTTATTACGACTAGTATATTTAAATCTCGAGCATCCAGTGGCCGCTGAGTCGAGTAGAGCTTTGCTCCTCCTCCTGTCACTTTTGCCGACCTGGGAATTTCGTAAGCAGTGAATTAGGTTCTGCTACATAGGCTGGAGACCGGTGTCTGGGCCTGCCCCCAGTGTTGCGCTCGCCGCACACCGCTGTTTTACTGGGGAGTGTGGCTTGGATATCGGACATTACTGTGAAACACTTATTTGAAGAGAACGGATTGTGTTCAATTGGAGGAACACTATACAACACCATATAGTGTGTCTGTCTGTGTTTTCCCCTGTAAAACGGACAGAAGTATTCGGGGAACGAGAGTGGGATCTCTCGGCAATAATCCTGCTGAACCCAAAAATATGATGGACACCAAGAATGGAAAAAACCCTCCGGAGTCTCGGATCTCCGGAGAACGGCGTGTGGGGGATTCTTGTCCCAGGCCCCCCGCGTCGACATCGGGCGATGGGAGTGGGACGGGGGTGACGGCGAGACCCTCGTCCAAACCTACTATCGTCGAAATGGAGAATGTCAGAGTGAATGTTGAGAGGATCGACCCTGGCAACTTCAAAAAAGGATTGAGGCCGGGCACCACTGGTGAAGCGGCTCAATCGCCTGTGGGAAAGAA
>NW_012053309.1:0-439 GCF_000956235.1 Wasmannia auropunctata | reverse complement strand
GAGTTCAGACGTGTGCTCTTCCGATCTATAGTTAAGTTTATTATAAAGTACAAATTATTCATGTTGAAGTTAAAATATCTTTAATAATATTAATTTTGAATAAATTTGTTTAAATAAATTATAATAACTGTCAGATGCATTAAATTTGAGAATAATTAAAGGATATAAACATCATTCTTCAACTGCAAATATAAACTTGTACAATTAGCTTATAATGTAACATTAAAGTGTAACTATTTATCTGTGCAAACATTGAAAAATATTTGTAATTAAATTCAGTTAAATTTGAATAAGTTGAATTTTCTGTAATTTTTAAACAATCATCTAATTACGAACACTTTGGACAGAGTAATCATTTTTCAAAGAGGGAGCTTTAATTTCTCTCTCTCTCTCTCTCTCTCTCTCTCTCACGAGATGATTTATACATAATATATACATA
>NW_012053308.1:0-1155 GCF_000956235.1 Wasmannia auropunctata | reverse complement strand
GTTTATCGATACTGCGACTCACTTTTCAGCGAGCGGCCCGCGGCGGACGGGCGTATCTCGCCGCGCATTCAGATTCGACAAGATTTATATATTAATATCTCGAAAACTATTGCAAAGATCGCAAAATGATAGATGACTTTTTTGTTCAGTTGATCCACTCTATCTGCCCACGAGCGCTGTATCATTAAGTAGCGGACACCCTATATATACGATTATAACGTTCTAAATATTGACTATTCTATCGCGCATTCTCAATTCTTTTTTCATTCACACAGTGATTACTGATTATTAATACAGGTCTGTGTTGGACACTCCGAGTTCTTCGAGTTGAATGAAAAAAAATCTCCATAGGATCCCACTATCTAAACGAAAGATGGAATATCAGGATGAAGAATCAATGTATGTTATATTATTCTTTTTGGTAATACTATATAAAGAAATTAAATATTAGATTTTCTTTAATGTTAATTAAAATAAATCTTACCAATAATTTAACAAAATTTATTTATATTCATGATTGAACTATTATTTTTGTTAAAGAGAGAAATAAATACATGTGTTGGAATAAACAAGTTAATTCTCATTAGCTAATTCAAGTAATTGATTCGAGTTTAATTTGCATCTAGAATCAGATCGTACGTCTTGATGACGGCGGGTTGTTTATAATATCAGAATATCCTTGTTGCTCATCCAGCTCATCTCTTTTATCAGAATGTAAAAAGACATTACGCTAACGTTATCGTAAAATTGTGTGTGAGTGATTTTAAATTGTGTGATACGATTTGTAAGGCCTTACAACATTCTAGAAGAATGAGTAATAATAAGATAATTCAAACGTTATGATAATAGTATAAAGCAAGCCAAGAATATCTGTTTATGGATAATAAGAACTATCACTTATATGATTTATCGTTTAACAGATAAGTTGAACTTTATTCTTATTTATTGTCAAACTGTAATAACAATGTTTATTGAAATAACTATGTGAGTTATGTAATAATTTTCATTTACTTTATTCTCGTTTCCTATATATATTAAATATAAAGTATTCTCTCTAAAATATTGAGTTTGCTTTGTGTATGCAGTTGGTTATTATTTATCTTTAAATGGTATCTTCTTTGTGTCGCATGGCATAATTTAAATGTGTAAAGCAGA
>NW_012053307.1:0-625 GCF_000956235.1 Wasmannia auropunctata | reverse complement strand
GCCAATTTTTATTTCGCTCGCGGTTATAATTTTTGAGACGAGGAATCCAATGGTGCTAGTTAAAATTTAAAACTACGTCACATATATATGTCGGGAACACATCAAAAATTGAGTTTAAAGTCAGAAAAATGCATGGTGTCGAAGTTATTTGCGATCATTGGATTCCTCGTCTCAAAAACTATAAGAAACGATATCAATTTTACTTCCCGCGGCAAAGTAAAAATTGTCCTTTTTGAAATACCCTTCTTTTATATTCCACAAAATGAAATTAGAAAGGATAAGCAGAAAGATCTTGTACTTGATCTAGTACTTGAAAATCGAACAAACGCAAGTTTTGTTGAAAACGAAAAAGAAGGAAAAGAACTTCAAAAGAACTGAAATAATCGATGGTTCCTGCTTTTCCACCCAAGCGAAGAAAAGCTGACGTTTATTCTACTCTTTAGTGATTTTCGACAAAATCATTGTTTCACTAAACTCCTATACCGAGCATTTCCAATGTAAATAATCCTGTGTAAACGATCCAGCGATGTACTCCTGAATGATATGACTATGAAAATGGATTTAACTCCTTGGACAATATACATACAGGGTGTTCGCTACTCAATGGTAAAACGCTCGTAGGCAG
>NW_012053306.1:0-418 GCF_000956235.1 Wasmannia auropunctata | reverse complement strand
CCTTTCTTAAAAAACACATTTTTTTCTATTTATCGATTTGGAACGCTTGTCCATTGTTGCAAAGCAAGTCCATCCACGTGTCTAAATAAAAATGCAGATCTTATCGTTATGATCGACGGAGAATGCGAAGTAACGGATTAATTTTGGGACAGATATGCAAAGTCAACATGAAATATGATGGTTTGGTGTATTATGTTAAACGTGGATTTTGCAGGCAGAGCAGGTCAACAAAAAATACATATTCTATAGTTTCTTCGTTGTTTGAAATTTAAGTCGATTGTATAAAGAAGGGTGTTACAAAAAAGCCAATTTTTATTTCGCTCGCGGTTATAATTTTTGAGACGAGGAATCCAATGGCGCTAGTTAAAATTTAAAACTACGTCACATATATATGTCGGGAACACATCGAAAATTGAGT
>NW_012053305.1:0-1093 GCF_000956235.1 Wasmannia auropunctata | reverse complement strand
AGAGAGAGAGAGAGAGAGAGGTTGTTGCCCCCACTATTCCAACTTTTCGATTCCGATTTTCAATGTCCACGGCAATCCGTCGGGTGTATTATCACTCTGGTATTATTCAGCGAACTCTGCAACAATTAAGTAAGCGTTCGCTGCTATTGGTGTATCCTTCTAGATCTAAAGACCCGATTAAATAATCTAGAAGAATCCACCAATAGCAGCGAACGCTCATTCAATAGTTGAGTTCGTTAAATGCATCCATTGTGTTTTTTTTTAGACATTCCATGCATTGTGCTTTTCCGAAGAGAAATCAGCTTTAGGTCAGTCGATGACCGTCGTTCTTTAAGAGCAGATCTTATAAATATCAGCTCCATTTTAACATCTGCATCTTGCGTTAGTTGAAAGCCAAATGAAACGTTTGCTACTGCACAATCGCGAAGAAAAACGGATCGTGATAATATCAAACAAGTATTGTTTTTTCTCTTTTTGAGCCAGCCTGTCGTCAACCAGGTGAATTTTCCCAGATTCTCTCTACAAGTTTAGAAAAAGCCCGTCTCGTTAAGCAGAAGTTAAAGATAAATGTGTAATTAATTATATACAGTACAGTAAACATATTGCTGTTGCACAACTAAAGCACAATTCTTGAAACGTATAAAGACGTTAATTCAACGGACGTTTTGAAACTGATTGTGAGCTACACACGTTAAAACTTGTTGCTAAACACAAGAGGAGGGATGGGGAAGTTATAACAGCTGCACACATTATTAATTGTTCGAAGACGTGGGAAGCTAGACCGAAAAATCGAGAAGCGGTTTAGGGACTCTTTTCTACATTTACATAGAAAATTCCTGCGTGTGTACCCGGATACCCCAGTTATTGAAATTAAGTGCAATTTTTTGTTATAGAGAGAAGGGTTAAAGATTGCAGCTTTGAATCGTCGTCGGGATAAATGCAATCTTGGTCGATGATAAATATTGTTACCACTCGATTATTCTGCCTTTCTTAAAAAACACATTTTTTTCTATTTATCGATTTGGAACGCTTGTCCATTGTTGCAAAGCAAGTCCATCCACGTGTCTAAATAAAAATGCAGATCTTATCGTTA
>NW_012053304.1:12092-13095 GCF_000956235.1 Wasmannia auropunctata | reverse complement strand
CATCGTTTCATATAGTTTTTGAGACAAGGAATGCAAAGATTGCAAATGACTTCAACGCCATGCATTTTTCTGACTTTAACCCAATTTTTAACCCAATTTTTGATGTGTTCCCGAGATATATACTTGTATGTGACGTAATTTTAAATTTTAACTAGCACCATTGGATTCCTTGTCTTAAAAACTTAAAAAAAGAAACGATACCAATTGCATACTTGCCGTGAGTTTAACGGGTGTCGCTCTCCGCATCCTCGCGCTCATCACCTAAACACCGCGTCGTAGGCAGAAGCACGTGCAAAGAATTTTAAATCAACCTTTAAAATCTATGCTTCCAAACTACATTTGTAAAACGAAACCGTGCAGCTCAACGTATAATCTAATTCTTGGTCATTCATATAAGTAACAACTAATTCACAAATTGCATTCGAAGTAATAGCTAGTTAGAAATTGTTTATTATACAAATTTATAATTGTACAAATAAATAGTTAAACTTTCAATCAAAAATGTACGAAATAATTATTTCAACTTTGTCTTTGGATATGAGATTTCTTATACGATAAAATTATTTTTCTTCAGACACGTTGAATTTTTTTGTAATTGCAAAGCGTCTAAAATTAATAAATACAGAAAACGTTTTTTTTTTTAAGTAAATCTACTTAAAAAAAATCTACTTAAAAAATTTTCGTGAAAAGTGAAACGACTTGATAATTTCGTACAGATATGCCAGAATTACTCAGACGGTTAATTGCCACACACACATACACACGGCGCGTCCGCAGTAATACCCGTTAAATGCATCCATTGTGTTTTTCCTTAGACATTCCATGCATTGTGCTTTCCCGAAGAGAAATCAGCTTTAGGTCATGGTGGAAAGAAACAAGGTGAACCATTCCGGTGGATGCGCAGTCGTTCAAAAATAGTGGGGAGGCAATGAACCAATCAGCTTTTCCCCAAGATGCAAAATTCAGTATGGCCGACATTGCCAACGTGTATTTAAAATACGCG
>NW_012053304.1:0-390 GCF_000956235.1 Wasmannia auropunctata | reverse complement strand
GCCGTGGACATTGAAAATCGGAATCGAAAAGTTGGAATAGTGGGGGCAACCAACCTCTCTCTCTCTTTTTCTCTCTCTATCTCTCTCTCTCTCTTTCTCTCTCTCTCTCAGCATAGTTCTAAAAACGTGTCAGCTTTAATTTCTTCTTACATTTACTGTTTTTCTTTCTAATGTTCTAATGTGTAAGGTTCATTAAAGAAAAGTTAATTAGTCAGATTTGTAAGTAATTAACATATCAAGGATAGTCTGAATGTGAGGCCGAAACCAATCCCTTGTAACGATGCACAACGCATTTTTCCTCAACCGAAGGATCAAGAAACCGGTCGGAAAATTTATCTGCCGGGAAAAGACCGAATCTTCGGATTCGAGTCAAAAGGCGCGGTTTATTAT
>NW_012053303.1:0-305 GCF_000956235.1 Wasmannia auropunctata | reverse complement strand
TTTGAAATTAAACTTATTTTCTGTACCGTATTAACTCTTGGACTTTCTGATTACAGGTGTGATGACAACTTTGGCTCGGAGCCCTTCGCCGCTTGGTATATCTTTTAAATTAATTAAAATAATAATATTTTATGGATCACATTGTCCAAATAACGCTCTGTTTCATTGTTCCAGATAATCACGTGACCGGTCAATTCATCCGATGATCGGATGATACATCTTTGCTAATCACATTCCAAACAACTATGTACGCTGATTCTTACATACAAATAAAATAAAATTCATGGATTACAATCATTAATTAA
>NW_012053302.1:0-326 GCF_000956235.1 Wasmannia auropunctata | reverse complement strand
TTCATCTTGACAATACTTTATATCGCTTTACCTGGCTGTTTTTACTTAATCGCGTGGATAAATATTTGAAATTAAACTTATTTTCTGTACCGTATTAACCTTTGGACTTTCTGATTACAGGTGTGATGACAACTTTGGCTCGGAGCCCTTCGCCGCTTGGTATATCTTTTAAATTAATTAAAATAATAATATTTTATGGATCACATTGTCCAAATAACGCTCTGTTTCCTTGTTACAGGTAATCACGTGACCGGTCAATTCATCCGATGATCGGATGATACATCTTTGCTAATCACATTCCAAAACAACTATGTACGCTGATTCTT
>NW_012053301.1:0-444 GCF_000956235.1 Wasmannia auropunctata | reverse complement strand
TATGGGTTATTTTTTCTAACATGTGACGAATTTAATGACTAGAATCTCGCTCTCTTCTACATGACTTATTTGGACGAAATTGACTAAATCAAGATGTTAATACACCGCACAATCCCGGGAATTCCGCAAGAAATTATCACGTCGCTATAAGACAGACATCGGATATTCAACTCAAATATGTCAAATAAATAGACATCCAAAAAAATGGATTTTTTATAATAGCGAAACATGTACAATAGTTTTAAGTCTCTACTGTTGCGTATTTAATGTAATTTTAATTTTAATTTTAAGTCTCTATGTTTTATTAATTGACTATAATTTATATTGATCCAATGAATATGGCCTAATTGAAGCCGAAACGTCTGGATCCGATTTAAATATAATTGCTTTTTGGCTACCAATAACTTGCCTTTGGCTCATTTGCCCTTGTTTGCCTATTGCTTA
>NW_012053300.1:0-406 GCF_000956235.1 Wasmannia auropunctata | reverse complement strand
AACGTGACAGTTGACACAATGGAAAGAGCGGGAAAAAGATCGAGTTCAGACCATAAACTATGAATAAGGAAACATAACTCCATAGGTTGGAAGTAAGTAACGAAAAACGTTCCGTGTATACTGCCAGGTTCGCTGAACGGCATAAAGGTACGTTCCCATTGAGCGCGTCACGCGTCACGTCGTCCGTCGCGTCACGATTAATCGACCAAAATATTCCATTTTATTATATTCCGCGCGACTCCTTGCACGCATCAATTAATGGCCTAGTTTACACCGAGCACTTGATACGCGTACTAAGTACTAAATCCGTATCAAATCGCTTGATACGGTCGGTGTAAACGTTCGCGAATTATCTTAGTACTGTCTGGTCTGATACTCCTGAATCGTTAGTATCAGACCAAAATAG
>NW_012053299.1:0-425 GCF_000956235.1 Wasmannia auropunctata | reverse complement strand
ACCTCAGTCCGTGGCCCACAACGGAATGCAACGGAATCACAACGTGACAGTTGACACAATGGAAAGAGCGGGAAAAAGATCGAGTTCAGACCATAAAGTATGAATAAGGAAACATAACTCCATAGGTTGGAAGTAAGTAACGAAAAACGTTCCGTGTATACTGCCAGGTTCGCTGAACGGCATAAAGGTACGTTTCCATTGAGCGCGTCACGCGTCACGTCGTCCGTCGCGTCACGATTAATCGACCAAAATATTCCATTTTATTATATTCCGCGCGACTCCTTGCACGCATCAATTAATGGCCTAGTTTACACCGAGCACTTGATACGCGTACTAAGTACTAAATCCGTATCAAATCGCTTGATACGGTCGGTGTAAACGTTCGCGAATCATCTTTGTACTGTCTGGTCTGATACTCCTGAATC
>NW_012053298.1:0-400 GCF_000956235.1 Wasmannia auropunctata | reverse complement strand
TTGTATAAAACTGTATGATCGCAAACTGTAAAGCAAGACATTAAATATATAAAGAATATTTAACTAGAAAAATGAATACAATGCACAAGTATACATTTTAAATTTAAATTTGTCTTAAAATAAAATATTAAATATTTTTAACATTTTATATAAACCTTAGATGAAGTCTTACATTCGCTATTCGTCACGCGGTTTTCAATAACCTAACCTATCAAACTTATAAGAAATTAAAATACTTATTTAATATACATGAGAAATATCATATAAAAACATTTTTTTATAACAATATCTTAATATTTTATAGAAATTCAATTATAAAGTGAAGAGATTACCTCTGGAAATCACGATTTTCGAAAAGTGTCTTGTAACACACAACGTAACACTTCTTCTTTTTCTTCTA
>NW_012053297.1:0-444 GCF_000956235.1 Wasmannia auropunctata | reverse complement strand
TATACATGTCCTCGAGTCTTCGAAGTAAACATATTACATTTTACAGAAACTATTCCATTGCTTTAAAAACATTATATACATATCTTCGAGTCTTCGAAACGAAAAATTGCATTTTTAGAAATAATTATTTGCTTCAAAATGTATATACCAAATACATATTGTAATTTCTACCTACAAGTTTAATATGTTCAGTTAGTAAAAGTCGCATAACAAATGTCGTATAACAAAGATTTACAAGATCTAATGTTTTATTTAAAGACAAATACATTGTGTCTTATTTAACTTTAGTTGTATAAAACTGTATGATCGCAAACTGTAAAGCAAGACATTAAATATATAAAGAATATTTAACTAGAAAAATGAATACAATGCACAAGTATACATTTTAAATTTAAATTTGTCTTAAAATAAAATATTAAATATTTTTAACATTTTATATAAACA
>NW_012053296.1:0-1453 GCF_000956235.1 Wasmannia auropunctata | reverse complement strand
TGCTTACTGCGACATATTCTGCTTCAGTTGTGCTTAATGAGACCATACTTTGACGCTGTGATGTCCACGACACGGCTCCCCCTGACATCAAGAAAATGTAACCAGTCGTAGATCGTCTGGTCTCAACGTTTCCCGCATAATCTGCGTCTGAATATCCTGTTAAGGTTACACTATTACTACTACTTTGGTATCTGATTCCTAAATCCATCGTTTGGCGCAAATAGCGAAAAATTCTTTTTACGGCTCGCCAGTGCTCGTCTGACGAACACGATAGAAACCTACTTAAGGGTACCTTCTGGGTCTATTTTTTCGAAAAATTCGATTTTTCAAAAACATCATTTTCGTGTACTATATGTATGTAGAATTAAGCATCATGTATGGAGCAGGCATCGCTGATTGAGCGTAAGACACTTTTTTTATGATTATACTAACGATTATACGAACAAAAACTTTAAACGCATTTTTCTCAAAACAACGTTTTTCGAGCTGGTTGACACGATTTTGGAAAAACTATTTAACCGATTGGGCTGAAACTTACAGGGATTGTTCAGCACATGTGTAGTTTCAGCCCGAACCGGAATCATAAATTTTCACTAATTTTGAACCTATTTTTTAAACAATTTTAGTTGCAAAAAAAATAATAAAATTAAAAAGTCCGCCATTTTTTTTTGCCCAAAATGTTTAATTCCGGTTCCGGCTATAGCCACTTACATATATTTTAAGATTCTTTTTGGATTTTTTGTTTCAGACGTTTCTAACTGGAGATATTACGTCAACCAGATTTTTAGGGATAATCATTGCAGCCGCCATTTTGTTGCCATCAATGATGGAAAAAATTCAAAAAAAATTTTTTGTATACTTAAATATGTACCCAATATTATGTAAAAAGTGCGCAGTGTTTCAATACATTTCACTATGAAAAAAAAATTCTTGAAAAAACATGAAAAAGACCCAGAAGGTACCCTTAACAAGAACGACCGCAAGCTCTGAAACGTGATAGTTTAAATAGGCGCGAGATATTTAACACTCTTATTATTAATTACAACGTTAACAAAATTATAACAATTAACAAAAATTTTCAATTTATAAGAACTTAAAATATCATCACTTAAATATATAAATGTCTGATTTTGAATTCTAATAAATATTTATATATATATATATAGGTATACATGTCCTCGAATATTCAAAGTGAGAGATTGCATCTTTAGAAATTTCTTATTGCTTTTCAAGAAATTATATGCATGCCCTCGAGTATTCAAAATAAGAGATTGTATCTTTAGAAATAATTATATGCTATAAAAAAATTATATACATGTCCTCAAGTCTTCAAAATAAGAGATTACATTTTTAGAAACATTTCTTTGCTTTAAAAAAATTATATACATGTCCTGGAGACTCCGAAAAAACAGATTGCATTTATAGAAATATTTCTTTGCTTTAAAAACATAAA
>NW_012053295.1:0-522 GCF_000956235.1 Wasmannia auropunctata | reverse complement strand
AAACACCGTTTTATTATAATAAAACTGAGTAAACCAAAAATGCGCGTAACGTAAAAGACAAGAGTGCGGCAGCGCAGAGCGTAGGGCAGTCAGTAAAACAAAAAAGGTACAGTAACGGAAATTTTCGTTAGGGCCGCGCTCGCATCGCAACATTAGGGCGCGTACACAACATTATACTTTTACAGCCTTAAGAAATATATATACTTTATGAAACATGAAATAAAGAAATAGACAAGCAGAATCTAATACTCAATACTCCCACTATTCAAATGTCTTATTTCTTTTTAATAATATTGATATCTTGTAACTACTCACGCATTCCAATTGTTCTCAACAGTGTATTCAATCTATCTGCACTGAGTGCTTTTGTCAAGAAATCGGCACACTGCTCATTCGTACTGACATACTTTACAATCAATTCGCCACTGATAAATCTCTCTCTTATATAGTGAAATCGAATGTCGATGTACTTCGTTCTTTTATGAAACTCTGGATTCTTAATCAATCTTATTGTGCTTTGAT
>NW_012053294.1:0-580 GCF_000956235.1 Wasmannia auropunctata | reverse complement strand
CTGAATATCCTGTTAAGGTTACACTATTACCACTACTTTGATATCTGATTCCTAAATCCATCGTTTGGCGCAAATAGCGAAAAATTCTTTTTACAGCTCGCCAGTGCTCGTCTGACGAACACGATAGAAACCTACTTAAGAAATTGACAATATACGCTAGGTCTGGACGAGTTAATTGCACGAGAAATATGAGTGATCCAATCGCTTTACGATATGGAAAGTCTAATACATTATTATTATCGCTCTTATCAGTTAACGATATGACAGAATGTAAGTCCGCTGGCGTACGTACAAGTTTCGCGTCAATCATACCAAAACGATTCAAAACACGCTCGATGTAGCGTCGTTGGTGGATGAAGATTATCCCTTTGTCACGTTCTCGTTGTATTTGCATACCAGCAAAAGAACTTGGGCCACCTTTGGTAATTTCAAAAGAATTTTTGAGTGCATTGAGCACGTTATCAAGCGCCTCCTTCGATTCAGCTAGTAACAAACCATCATCTACATATAAAGCCTGAAAAACAGATACATTATTAAAATATCCTTTGTACACGCACGAATCTGCATTACTTTGAACAAA
>NW_012053293.1:0-890 GCF_000956235.1 Wasmannia auropunctata | reverse complement strand
TGCATGCTATTTCTTTCGTTATTTTTTTTTATATTTGTCAGTATAGGATTTAATTGATCGCAGAATATTTGATCGCGGATTTGTCATAACTTGTAAATCACTTCCTATCCCTACGCGAAGCGCGAGAAATGCTCCTTCGAGCATAACGAAAATATTTATGAGCTACCCTTCAACGCTGAGTGCGCTCCATTTAGAAGAGGAGAGAGATTCTCAAGGGCAATTAAGTGGCCGTCACAATGCGTAAGAATCCCTACATCCCCGATTCGACGTTGTGGAATCTTCGCTTCAATCCCCTTTTCCAGGCCGTGCCCCCCTTGGCTGGTCCTGAGCCAGCGGGGGAGGTGAAGAGGTCGGATGTATTCCCTTCGTATTATCGAATCGATCCCTTCGCGTCTCTCCTTCCCTCCGCCACCCAGCCGTTCGCCACTCGAGGCAGCTCTCGCCGTTCAATTTTCGACGAGTCGACAGCCGGATCGCGAGTAATCGGCTCGCTCTTGGGATATATAATAGCGCCCGTCGCGTTAACGATGGGCGGGCGTGAATTACGAAGGGGGAGGAGGGCGGACGGATCGCGTGCAAAATTTAGACGTTACGTTGAACGGTGTCGGCGATACCGATGCGACGGGCGAGAGTGGATGGCCCAATCCGAGGTAATGCAAACAGACCGCAGACTTACGGCACCGATCGCAATTTGAGCAAACAAACGGCGTATTTGCATTTCCACGAACAGCATCACGCGGCCTGGCGCACTCGAGAGGAGAGAAAACAGAAGAAAAAACCACCTCACGTGCCTCTTGCCGTTCCTTAGAAAATTAGCGGATCGTAATCGGTGCTATTATAGCGCCGGTTACGATCCGCTGATTTTCTAAGGAACGGCAAGAGGCACGTGA
>NW_012053292.1:0-312 GCF_000956235.1 Wasmannia auropunctata | reverse complement strand
TCGTAGGATTCTGAATCTTCAATTACTTCTTCTTCTTCTTCTTCTTCTTCTTCTTCTTCTTCATCCTGGGTACAAGTGAATTGCATCAATAGCTAAATTTAAAAGGTTTCATAGCATAAACTAAAAATCGCACACAAATGCAGTTTACTGCTTTCGAAAGAGTGAATCTTTACCTTTAATTTGCTTTTTTGTTGAGCGTCGTACGATTTTTTTTCACTGAGTTATTCAACATTGAAGTAAAAAGGGTCATTTTTGCTTCAATGTTAAATAACTCGGTGAAAAAAAAATCGTACGACGCTCAACAAAAAAGCA
>NW_012053291.1:0-418 GCF_000956235.1 Wasmannia auropunctata | reverse complement strand
TAAATTCGCTGTCAGCTGAAAATCGGTAAAATTGTTCAAAACACAATAAAAAACAATTTCTCAAAGTTCCCCATCGTTCCGGTTTAAGGAAAAAAATTGACTCGAGGTCAAAGGTCAAAAAAATGGGTTTTTCGCGATTTTCTTCAAAACGGTAAGTTTTATCGCAAAATTACCTAAGACATAAATTGTAGATCATAAAATTATCTATAAAAAAGATATCAACAACTTTTTTCCTAAAAGCCACCGTTACTGAGATATAACGATGCAAAAAGTTGCAAACGTCATAATATGCACACGTTTCCACGCCACCTCTGAGGTAGTGTACTTAGCGCGTTTTTTTTAACGTGGTTTCCCCAGTAGGCCTATTCCACGGGTCTGTTGTGATTGAAATTAAAAAACAGAAGATAAAAAATTTATT
>NW_012053290.1:0-372 GCF_000956235.1 Wasmannia auropunctata | reverse complement strand
ATTATTCTTCAAATTCCTTTTGGACCGTAATATCCGAGCTAGATTTAAGATCTCTAGCCCGGTCAAGTTAGACCAAAAAATAAGAGTGAAGTTACATAAATTCGCTGTCAGCTGAAAATCGGTAAAATTGTTCAAAACACAATAAAAAACAATTTCTCAAAGTTCCCCATCGTTCCGGTTTAGGAAAAAAATTGGCTCGAGGTCAAAGGTCAAAAAAATGGGTTTTTCGCGATTTTCTTCAAAACGGTAAGTTTTATCGCAAAATTACCTCAGACATAAATTGTAGATAATAAAATTATCTATAAAAAAGGTATCAATAACTTTTTTCCTAAAAGCCACCGTTACTGAGATATAACGATGCAAAAAGTTGCA
>NW_012053289.1:0-1326 GCF_000956235.1 Wasmannia auropunctata | reverse complement strand
GGAAGCGCTTTCGCGGCGCGCGAGAAGAAGGGGTTCTCGCGTTTTTTTTTCTTTTCCGTACGATCGCCACTCCTCGCGGTGCGAGCGTGTCTCGCGCGCGAATCGTTCCCCACCCCACGCGCGACGCGGCTCGTCGCGAGAGAACGAAGACCGTGCGCGACAAACGTTGAGATAAACGTAAAAAAAAAAAAACGAACGCGGTGGAACGACGGAACGCCGTCCGCGATCTCCCGAGGAGATCTCTTCGCGACGACCGCGACGCGGGAGCGAGAGAGCCCCGCGCGGCATCCCGAGCGCTCCTCAACCGTGTCTACGCTACTCTCTCTCGAGCGAACGGCGGACTCGCGGAACCCCGTCGACGCTCGAATATTTTCGAAAAAAAAAAATACGAACGAACGGCAGGGAACGCGCGCGCGCAGCGCTCTCGATCGCGACAACGTGGAAACGACGAACGATCGCGTTTCCGCGATCGCCGCGATCGGCGCGCGCGGGTAGCTCGCTCGCTCCTCGCTCGCTCCCTCCCTCGCCGAAACGCGCCCAGCGCGATCGCGCGTCGGCGCGACGCTGCGCGGCGATCGCTCACGCCGATCGCTAGGCTCCATCCACGTATCGCGTCGAGATATCCGGATTTTTCGTCTCTATTTTTTTGCGCGGTCGCTCCCCCCGTCGACGCTCCTCCGAAATGAAAAAAAACGTACGAGAGTCGCTGAACCGGCGCGCGAGCGAGCGAGCGACCAGCGAGCGAGCGAGCCCCGCGCGGCGTCCCGAGCGCCACTCTCTGCGTTCCGTTCTCGGGGAAACGACCGAATTTTTTTTTTCGTGACCCACGCCCTCGAGCGCGCACGCTTCGATCGCTCTCTCTCTCTCTCGCGACGCTGTCGGACGAGTGAGCGCCAAATCGAAAAACCAAAAAAAAAAAAAAAAAAACACGTATCTCGCGACGCGGCGAGGCACCGGTCCCACTCGAGACGGGACGACGCCGCGAGCGGGATTCGCGCGCGGGACGAACGGGAGATCCGCGATCGCGCCGCGGGATTCGCGTTTCGTCGCCTCGCGTCCGCGAAAACGGCCCCGCGGCGGCGAAAACGCCCGATCGTGGGAATCCCATCGAGCGCCGCGGAGAAACTCTTCCGCGCCGCGATCGTGCTCGGGGACGCGCGGCGACGGAGCGCGCGCGACGCCTCGATGGGAGGGAGCGAAACGAACCGCGGTCGACGCGCATCGCCGCGTCTCGCTTCCTCTCCTGGCTCTCGACGGAGGCGCTCTCGTAGCGCGAGAAACGACGGATGGATGGATGGGCGTTTCATTCTCTTCGATCGAACCGAT
>NW_012053288.1:0-931 GCF_000956235.1 Wasmannia auropunctata | reverse complement strand
CGCACGGCATAAGACAACCAGAAAAAATCTGAGAATCAGAAGAAGCATAAACAGTACCATGGAAACATAAAGAACTAAATTAACAGCATACATATTTGCAGCATACTTCCTTCATTCATAGTATCATAACGATTATCTTATTCTAACATTTAGAACTCCCTAGTGGTCCGCTGGATGGCAAGTTTTATCCCGTCTCAAGTAAGCCACTGCACTGCTCAGCAGTTGCAATTATTGCTTAATTGCAACGGCCGCAGTTTTTGGAAGACGCACGCATTGAGGTTGCCGAAGTCCTGCGTCGGCAGTCCTCAATTATTATGGGTCACCATTGCAATATTAGATTGCAACAGCGACCTGCTTATTGCTAAGTGTTACATTGTAAGTAGCGCACGGAGGGACTTACAACTGTATAATGATTGATACTTTGATATAGTGATACTGATGTTACTATTGTTACGTCCGGACCCCAGGATATTTAATTCGGTAGTTTGAGTGCGAGAGTAAATCCCGTGTGCGAATGAGATGGGACTGGAAGTGGAGGGGGTAAGGAATGACGCAACTAGATGAGCTGTCTCGCAGGTACGCGCCGAGGCGAACGATGCGAGTCGAAGGCGCTTTTGCAAGGGTTCGAAAACGAGTCAATGTCCTTAGAAGGACACTATTACTTCGTTTTATTGAACCAGCGCGATCGTCGGTCCTATTTTAGTCAGGGAACTTAATCCCTATGACTTAGGATCGGATCTGTGCGATTTTCCGGGGCGGAATGAGCTGTGAGGCGGGTGTGAGGTCGTTAATTAAAATAAAGAGAGTTGCATTTAAACTTAACAATTGAGTTTATTAGAATCTAGATTAACATAATTCATAGTATCTACAAATTTGAGTATGACAGATTAGTAGCTAATAAAGGCGGGTTCTAACCCAGGAGCTCCGAGGG
>NW_012053287.1:0-328 GCF_000956235.1 Wasmannia auropunctata | reverse complement strand
GGAAAATTGGGGATTAGTGACATATCGCGAGGATCTAATGCTATACGACGAGAAGGAATCGTCAGTGGTAACGCAGCAGTACGTGGCTTCCATGACCGCTCACGAGCTCACGCATATGTGGTTCGGCAATTTGGTAACACCAGAATGGTGGAGCTGCCTTTGGCTTAGCGAAGCGTTCGGCACATACTTCCAATACTTCGCTACTGCGGAGGTAATAGCACTATTTAGGAGTTTTATTGGTTTACAGCTGTCGTCAAATATGAGCTACAATATAATTTAAAAAAATTTTTAATTTAAACATTAAGTCTCAGTAAAGATTCTTATAATT
>NW_012053286.1:0-722 GCF_000956235.1 Wasmannia auropunctata | reverse complement strand
TTAGGGTGCAATTTCACGCAGCGTCAAGACGCTAGCGACTATCCCCACTCCGGTCGCCTCGGTCAACGCGCATCCGATCTGCGCATGACGTTTGCTGTCATCGACAAAACGCCAGCCGCTTTTCTCTTCCTACCTTTTCATGGAGCGACAAATCGCTAGTCGCTCAGCGACGTTTTAAAGACAGTTTGATCTATCAAATTACTTCAATTCGCGTGCTCCAATATTTCATTAGAATATTGGAAGATATATAAAAACCGGACAGCTCTGGATTTGTATTTATTCATTTTTTTTAGATTTGATTCGTATCTGAAGCTTTTTTATTAATTATAAAGATGCGTGTTAATGTACAAAACTGCCCAAACGGTATTTCGTCGGCAACATTATCATCGATAATTGCCAAACAAATTAGAAAACGACAACAAATTGTGGTGTGTGCAATTATGCAAAAATTGCAAGAAAATAACAAAAGATCATACAACAACAAAAAATACTGGGTAGCACCATATCTAAAGGATCGTCCGGAGCACAGTTTTTACTATGTGTCGATTCCTAAACTGTCCATAGAAGATGGAATACGATTCCATAATTATTTTCGAATGTCCGCAACACAATTGGAGGAATTGTTGTCGATTGTTGATCCACTATTGGTAAAAAAACATGTTATTCGAGAGCCTATATAACCGAAAGAACGTTTAGTAATAACATTAAGGTAAACATTTAAA
>NW_012053285.1:0-468 GCF_000956235.1 Wasmannia auropunctata | reverse complement strand
CGATGCTTCGATATTTTCGACACGGTGTTTGCGACTCGCCGATGCAGTTCGTCACTAAGTGTTCGATCGGGTCTCTTGTCGCGGCACTCTAGTCTGAATCGATCGCGCTTCGACGCTCGTTCTCAATCACAGAACGTAAACGAGTCTGGCTATCGCGTTTGTGTTCTTCAACGCGGCACTCGTTTCGGAAAGTTCGGCTTCGAAGGAAGACTCGCAATTATCCGTCTATCGAGAGAAGTCAGCGCGCACGTCCACTCGGATCTGAGGTCGAAACGATTAAGCACGATTGCGGTAGGATTTCCGAAGGGTGTCATATATATAGGGTACTTCCTCCGCGTTGGGTCCCCGCTACTGACGCATTATCCAATCACAATCCGCGCGTCCCTCAAGTATCGATTGACTATCGAACGCGTTAATCGGAGGGATCTCTTCATCGTCTGTGCTGGATCGTGTATTTCGGCGGTGTTG
>NW_012053284.1:0-381 GCF_000956235.1 Wasmannia auropunctata | reverse complement strand
CTGTGAGGTACTATTGTAGGATGCGTTTTTGATAAGTGGTTTCCCCAATAGGCCTATTCCACAAAAAGAAGAAAATAATCAAGAAAATGGCTCGGCAGGAAAATAAAATTATATATCGTAAAATATTATAAAAAACGAACGGAAGTGAAGGAATCGAAAGAAATAAAAAGAATGTATATAAAAAAATTAAGATTATTTTTTTAGTCGTTTGCACGATTGTATTGAGGATATATCAACAGAAATATTGGAAGAAGTAATTCGCATCAGTGAGGATAATGATGCATCGGTCAAATTAGAACGTTTATCATTCTTTATTAATTTCATTTTAGAAAAAGTATTGTTCGCATAAATATGTGGAGCCAAACATGGAAAAAATTCGAA
>NW_012053283.1:0-709 GCF_000956235.1 Wasmannia auropunctata | reverse complement strand
TCGACAGATACACCTGGAACGAGATATTTGCGAAAAACTGATTTTTGATCGATTTTTAGCTATTTTTTTAATATGGCGACGCCGGCGCGTCAATTTTTTGGTAGCAAAATGTAAATTTGTAATAAGGGCACCAAATTACATAACTATGCCAAATATCAAAACTCCCTCGAGTCTTTCCAGGTAAATCCCTTTTTAGCTCCCTGGTGACTGGACTAATTTAAATATTGACATAATTAATGCGCTTATCGCAAAAATATCTAATTATCGAAATTCAGTTTCTTAGTTGAAAACATTAATGATTTTATAAGTTAATAACGTTTTAAGTTTAAAAATTGAATTTTGACAGTTAGGTTACTTTTGCTGTAGGCGTCTCAATTTTTATACAATGACAAAGAGATTGCTTTTAAGTTTTGTCTCGTTTATTTGTGATTATTTTTATTATCAGTATAATATTACAAAATATCAATGAATAAAAATAAGATAAAAGAAATGATATTAATTTTAAAAATAATTTGTTACGTCCTGAGGACTCCACGATTCTTTTCTTTCGTGGAAAATGTCAAAGTTAGCCGCCGGAAGCGACGAGCGATATCAGGGGCAATAATTTAATTAAATATTAGATTTAAGACTTCCTGCGTTCTAAGAAACGGATGAGCGAGAGCTTTCAATTAGCACAATCTGCTGCCGATAAACCCGATTTGCCTACAAA
>NW_012053282.1:0-364 GCF_000956235.1 Wasmannia auropunctata | reverse complement strand
TGTGCGTGCGTGCGTGCGTGCGTGCGTGCGTGCGTGCGTGCGTGTATGAAGGCTATGGTCGGGCATATGTACATACAATACTAAAGTGAAGGGAGAGAGATTTTTTGATAATAAGCAACCTTCCTAGAAAGAATCCAAGGCTGGTTTTATTATCTGACTATGTGAAAATTACTTATGTTATTAAACTATTATGACACATATATTTTTATTTCTATATATATATATATATATAATATACTTATATATATAATAACCTGGAAAAAGCTGTTTTTAGTATTATCGACAAATTTACGTCATATTTGACGAACATATTACAGGCAATCCGTTAATTTTACAAAAAAAATGTATAGAACATAATTTGTAG
>NW_012053281.1:0-464 GCF_000956235.1 Wasmannia auropunctata | reverse complement strand
TGCTCTGAAAGTCTCCAAACCTTTTTCCTTTACTACAACGTTTTCCTCATCGTTCACAGTTTCTTCGCAGATAAAACAAATCACACGGGATGCCATGATAAGCTCATAGAAACGAACAGTAACAACACTACCACGATGCTAGAGTCGTACTGAACGTCCATAATTATATTTACAGGAAAGAATAATCTCATAAGTATATTTTCCAAATAACCTCTAATAATAAAGTGGTGTGAAAAAAAATACCATACACAATAAACACCGTGTCATATATGAGTGTATGTTTTAAATATATATGTGTGCGTGCGTGCGTGCGTGCGTGCGTGCGTGCGTGCGTGCGTGCGTGCGTGCGTGTATGAAGGCTATGGTCGGGCATATGTACATACAATACTAAAGTGAAGGGAGAGAGATTTTTTGATAATAAGCAACCTCCCTAGAAAGAATCCAAGGCTGGTTTTATTATCTGA
>NW_012053280.1:0-460 GCF_000956235.1 Wasmannia auropunctata | reverse complement strand
TAATGTTTGTGTATTAAAATCTGCGTTATCGAAAACAAATTGAGAGAACGCCTTTTCGTTAATTAAGAGTGGCGATCGCATAATTGTTGATATTTCAAAAAGTACTGCTTCTTTATATGAAGAACAAAATCCCAATGATGATAATATATTTAATAGTTGTTTGGATGCGTATTTTTTAAATATATACGCTGCTACTCCGATTTGCAAAGATGACAAAAATGATTTAGGTCTTATAGCAGAAATTATACAATGTGCAAGAGCAGTGCATTTTTTTTCCATTTTATCAAAGAACCACGTTTGTTTTTCAAAATCATATTCTCGAGTAATATCTGTAACGTTTCGGGCACAACGGTCTCAACATCTGTCAAGAAATTATCCGATGGAGAATAATGAGTAGTCTCGTATACTTGAGAACGAATATCTTCCAATACAATCGCTGCCGCCGCTTTCACAATACGTT
>NW_012053279.1:0-749 GCF_000956235.1 Wasmannia auropunctata | reverse complement strand
CTTTGGAAAATCGATAATGGATTAATAGGGATTGCATCTTCCTCTATCATGATACTTGAATTAACCACTGCGAGTGGAGTAACTTTTTTTTTACGTTGGAATTTCACAGAAAATTATTGCCAACCATCGATGCAATGCCAACACTACCAACTTCTGCAGACATGTGGCAATTGATTTTTTCGTTACCAATAACTCCAGTGCTAATCGACATAATTTTTTTTATTTCTGGGAAAGGATGATGTTGAGAAAACCATGTCATTAGTTTGCGTACGTCTTCGATGTCGCGATCAATTCGAGAACTTCTCATTTCAACATGCTGTTCTGAACTGACAAATGAAATGTTGCAGAATTTTTCAATTTCATCGCATACATTGTGTAAAAATGGCATTCCTAAAGTCCACCTAGTTAAAATACTATCCGAGACTCCTCGTCCATGAGTCAATCCACCAACAGTTTTCATTGTCCTCATTATTGTTTGCTCAATTGTCATGTCCGTCCATATACCACTCCAAAATCTATCAGAACGTCTAATAGTGAACATTCCTTTTTCGGTAAATAAGTTATACTCATGAGGGGTCATTTTCTTCTGTAAATTTAACATATTCTGTAAATATAAATAACCGCTCTTTGTGTATAAGAAATGACCACTAGAATAGAAATAAGGAAGCATTTTTTGAATAGTATCAAGATGAAGTTGCCAATTGCCCATTCTTTCCGCTTCAATAATAACTTTGCAAGGGTTGTCATAC
>NW_012053278.1:0-753 GCF_000956235.1 Wasmannia auropunctata | reverse complement strand
CCTAAAATATTGGTATCTGAGGTTGTTAAGCGATTTAATTTTTATACCACTATGTCCGTATAATGCTACCAATACTCGTTCTCCGACTTCAGCGATAGTATCAGGATCAGCATTTTCTTTCTTAAACACTTCAATCATTTTGTTTAGCTCTGAATTTTGCTTTAATATATTAAGTAATTTTACTTTTCCTTGGTTAAAAAGAGCTGATGTACTATCGCAACCACTGAAAGCATGTATGAATGCAATGTTTTCAGCTACAGATTTATCTGCTTGCAAACTCGTACTGGAATATATTTGTTGTGCAATTTTACCCTTTCCAGGTTTAAGTAAATATATATTAGGATGAGTGGAAGCTAATGCTGTTAAGAGAACTAAAAGATCTACATCCTCGCCAATAATTATTGCAGAATCGTATTCTGATGATTTATTAATTGCTATGTCAACAATTAATGTATCAGCATCTTCTACAGCTTGTTTAATTTCATATCCTGCATTTAGAAATTTTGTTGTTAACATTTGAATTAAGCGGTTCTTGTTTTGATCGTTGGCTAAAAACTTTTCTTGCGGAATTGTTGGAATCATTGAATCATTAAAAAGTACATCTGCTGAAGAGTGTTTACGTGATCTTCGAATTCGTTCAGCATATTTTGTACTTTTATTAATAGCGCTTTCTGGATAACCGTCGAATACAATAATAGCATTTGATTTATAGTGTGATCTCACAAATCTGATGTAGCTATTGCAAATCGACGC
>NW_012053276.1:0-338 GCF_000956235.1 Wasmannia auropunctata | reverse complement strand
TAGTAGGATAATAATGATGTTGAAATCTTGTGGCGTTTAAGTAGAGCCATTTATAAGATGTCTTTAATGGCCAGTGACGTAGAAGCGCAAAAGTTAACTTATGAAGGATACGATTTGATACGTATGGCTCTTGTCTCTATGCCGTGCATAAATGGATATCTATATTTCTGAATGGGAAGAGTTTTCTGGAGGATACAAAACGAATATAAAAGAATCATATAATATTAAAAGACATATGGAGGTAAGATATTTGATAAATAATATGGATATTAATTTGCAATTCAAATATTGAGATATATTTTGTAAAAAATATGAAAATGCTCTCGCAAATTATCATG
>NW_012053275.1:0-344 GCF_000956235.1 Wasmannia auropunctata | reverse complement strand
TTTTATATTACGTAGGATAATAATGATGTTGAAATCTTGTGGTGTTTAAGTAGAGCCATTTATAAGATGTCTTTAATGGCCAGTGACGTAGAAGCGCAAAAGTTAACTTATGAAGGATACGAATTTGATACGTATGGCTCTTGTCTCTATGCCGTGCATAAATGGATATCTATATTTCTCAATGGGAAGAGTTTTCTGGAGGATACAAAACGAATATAAAAGAATCATATAATATTAAAAGACATATGGAGGTAAGATATTTGATAAATAATATGGATATTAATTTGCAATTCAAATATTGAGATATATTTTGTAAAAAATATGAAAATGTTCTCGCAAATTAT
>NW_012053274.1:0-369 GCF_000956235.1 Wasmannia auropunctata | reverse complement strand
CTTTTTAAGCATTCACGCATATAAGAAACGTTGCATCACCAGATTTTAATTCTAACGCTCTCTACAATTACAAATTACAATAATGATTAATATTATACGGTAATCATGAAAATTTGCAAGATCATTTTCATAATTTTTACAAAATATATCTCATTATTTGAATTGCAAATTAATATCCATATTATTTACAAAATATTTACAATTTTAATTACTCGATTCGCTCCTCTGCTAAAAGATTAATTTTAGTAAAATTCTTAAAGTAGTAGAATGTATACTGTGCTTTACTCATCTCTATATCCTTTATGTATCTTACAGGAAAGTTGTTCAATTTAGTCTAATTGATGTTAAATAAAAGTCTTTATTTTATCA
>NW_012053273.1:0-356 GCF_000956235.1 Wasmannia auropunctata | reverse complement strand
TTAATCCTATAAGATACATAAAAATATAGAGATGAGTAAAGCACATTATACATTCTACTACTTTAAGAATTTTACTAAAAATAATCTTTTAGCAGAGTAGCGAATTGAGTAATTAAAATTGTAAATATTTTGTCTCTTTTTAAGCATACACGCATATAAAGAAACGTTGCATCACCAGATTTTAATTCTAACGCTCTCTACAATTACAAATTACAATAATGATTAATATTATACGGTAATCATGATAATTTGCGAGATCATTTTCATAATTTTTACAAAATATATCTCATT
Organism: Wasmannia auropunctata; assembly: GCF_000956235.1. Classification (NCBI taxonomy): domain Eukaryota; kingdom Metazoa; phylum Arthropoda; class Insecta; order Hymenoptera; family Formicidae; genus Wasmannia; species Wasmannia auropunctata. The sequence continues at coordinate 65 of NW_012053273.1, read as the reverse complement.
ATTTGAATTGCAAATTAATATCCATATTATTTACAAAATATTTACAATTTTAATTACTCGATTCA
>NW_012053272.1:0-387 GCF_000956235.1 Wasmannia auropunctata | reverse complement strand
AGTATATGGAGGTAAGATATTTGATAAATAATATGGATATTAATTTGCAATTCAAATATTGAGATATTTTTTGTAAAAAATATGAAAATGATGTCGCAAATTATCATGATTATCGTACGATATTAATCCTATAAGATACATAAAGATATAGAGATGAGTAAAGCACATTATACATTCTACTACTTTAAGAATTTTACTAAAAATAATCTTTTAGCAGAGTAGCGAATTGAGTAATTAAAATTGTAAATATTTTGTCTCTTTTTAAGCATACACGCATATAAAGAAACGTTGCATCACCAGATTTTAATTCTAACGCTCTCTACAATTACAAATTACAATAATGATTAATATTATACGGTAATCATGATAATTTGCGAGATCATTTTC
>NW_012053271.1:0-400 GCF_000956235.1 Wasmannia auropunctata | reverse complement strand
TTATATTTCTCAATGGGAAGAGTTTTCTGGAGGATACAAAAGCGAATATAAAAGAATCATATAATATTAAAAGACATATGGAGGTAAGATATTTGATAAATAATATGGATATTAATTTGCAATTCAAATATTGAGATATATTTTGTAAAAAATATGAAAATGATGTCGCAAATTATCATGATTATCGTACGATATTAATCCTATAAGATACATAAAGATATAGAGATGAGTAAAGCACATTATACATTCTACTACTTTAAGAATTTTACTAAAAATAATCTTTTAGCAGAGTAGCGAATCGAGTAATTAAAATTGTAAATATTTTGTCTCATTTTAAGCATACAAGCATATAAAGTAACGTTGCATCACCAGATTTTAATTCTAACGCTCTCTACAATTA
>NW_012053270.1:0-464 GCF_000956235.1 Wasmannia auropunctata | reverse complement strand
CGTTATAAGCATTATTATGATAAGAAATAAAAATTCAAAATTATAAAATAGGAGATTTTGTGTATTTATTAAAAGCGAAAAAGAAGCATAAATTCGATGACGAATATGTTGGACCGTACGAAATTTTAGAATTATTAAATAATAATAATATTAAGATATTAATTACGCAAAATAAAACTAGAGTTGTACACATAAACCGAACCAAGCCTGCTCGCATTCCAGATCATGGATGACGGGAAATGAATATTCTGTAACGACTTTAAGAGATAATCCGGGAATATTCTATGAAGCCATAGGTGATATGCGTACGACGGAAATTTCCTGGAAAATGATTATCTACATCGACATAGGCGATATTCTACGTGCGTCAAAAGAAATTCAACATGAATTAGACACCGTTATAAATCAATGTAATAGTATGTCAAACATATGTGGGTCACAGGCACTGCTCATTTCATTAAGGA
>NW_012053269.1:0-391 GCF_000956235.1 Wasmannia auropunctata | reverse complement strand
TGCTAAAATTCGTTATAAGCATTATTATGATAAGAAAATAAAAATTCAAAAATTATAAAATAGGAGATTTTTGTGTATTTATTAAAAGCGAAAAAGAAGCATAAATTCGATGACGAATATGTCGGACCATACGAAATCTTAGAATTATTAGATAATAATAATATTAAGATATTAATTACGCAAAATAAAACTAGAGTTGTACACATAAACCGAACCAAGCCTGCTCGCATTCCAGATCATGGATGACGGGAAATGAATATTCTGTAACGACTTTAAGAGATAATCCGGGAATATTCTATGAAGCCATAGGTGATATGCGTACGACGGAAATTTCCTGGAAAATGATTATCTACGTCGACATAGGCGATATTCTACGTGCGTCAAAAGAAAT
>NW_012053268.1:0-353 GCF_000956235.1 Wasmannia auropunctata | reverse complement strand
TAGCTGTTTCGAATCTGGGAAATGCTAAAATTCGTTATAAGCATTATTATGATAAGAAAATAAAAATTCAAAATTATAAAATAGGAGATTTTGTGTATTTATTAAAAGCGAAAAAGAAGCATAAATTCGATGACGAATATGTCGGACCATACGAAATCTTAGAATTATTAAATAATAATAATATTAAGATATTAATTACGCAAAATAAAACTAGAGTTGTACACATAAACCGAACCAAGCCTGCTCGCATTCCAGATCATGGATGACGGGAAATGAATATTCTGTAACGACTTTAAGAGATAATCCGGGAATATTCTATGAAGCCATAGGTGATATGCGTACGACGGAAATTT
>NW_012053267.1:0-690 GCF_000956235.1 Wasmannia auropunctata | reverse complement strand
TCAGAGGAAATTGCGAAAGCATTTACTCGCCGATTTATTTGTCAGTTTGGAAGTCCAAGCGCAATTTTGACTGATCAAGGTTCAAATTTCACTAGCTCGATGATGAAAAAATTTGCAAAATATTTTAAAATAACTCAATATTGTACGTCTGCTTTTTCACCCTCAATCCAATGGTTCAATTGAAAGAAGCCACCATGTATTAACCGAATATCTAAAGCATTATATTAGCAGATGAACGAGACTGGGATAATTTGGCTCGAAGCATGCTATGTTCTTCATATAATACTAGCGTACACGAAGGAACGAAATTTACACCATACGAATTAGATTTGGCAAAATAGCACGAGTGCCATCAGCAATAAAAATAAATGATTCCGATGAGACATACGACGACTATGTTAGCGAATTAATTGACAAATTAACAGATTTAAGAAAATTAGCTGTTTCGAATCTGGGAAATGCTAAAATTCGTTATAAGCATTATTATGATAAGAAAATAAAAATTCAAAATTATAAAATAGGAGATTTTGTGTATTTATTAAAAGCGAAAAAGAAGCATAAATTCGATGACGAATATGTTGGACCATACGAAATCTTAGAATTATTAAATAATAATAATATTAAGATATTAATTACGCAAAATAAGACTAGAGTTGTACATATAAACCGAACCAAGCCTGCTCGCATTCA
>NW_012053266.1:0-649 GCF_000956235.1 Wasmannia auropunctata | reverse complement strand
ATATAATGAACGGATTTCGGGAATTAAAAAATGAAATGACACGATTAAATATCTCTCATGCTGGAATATCGCAAAGTAAAAGTAACATAAAAATACCATGGTCAAATATTTGTAATATTATAAGACTTATATTCTTGAATACTGACATTCGAATCACCGTGTATAAAGGCCAGGTGTGCGTCCCTGACCCAGAGGACAGATTACGTATTATACGCGAATTCCATACATCCAGTATCGGAGGACACAAGGGAGTTACAAAAACAGTAGCGCGAATACGTCATAAATATTTTTGGGATAATATGAAAACACATGTAGCCAAATATATACAAACCTGTAGCGATTGTCAAAAGAAAAAATTAGTACGCGTAAAAACTAAACAACCGATGATTATAACTGATACGCCAGTAGATGCATTTGATAAAGTTTCTATGGATATAGTAGGTCCATTGCCTGTTACAGAAAATGGTAACGAGTATATTTTAACGATACAGGATTTATTAACAAAATATTCTGTTGCTGTTCCCTTGAATCAAGCAAATTCAGAGGAAATTGCGAAAGCATTTACTCGCCGATTTATTTGTCAGTTTGGAAGTCCAAGCGCAATTTTGACTGACCAAGGTTCAAATTTTACTAGCTCAATGATGAAAAA
>NW_012053265.1:0-419 GCF_000956235.1 Wasmannia auropunctata | reverse complement strand
TAGCTAGAAAGATATGTCAGAAGCCTGAAAATTTTAAAGGAATAGTTGGAAACGTATTAACATTAGACAAAAATAATAAAAAGACTTTTGGTATTATTATTAAAGAGGAAGTAGGTAACGAAATTTGTGAAATAAATATAATGAACGGATTTCGGGAATTAAAGAATGAAATGATACGATTAGATATCTCTCATGCTGGAATATCGCAAAGTAAAAGTAACATAAAAATACCATGGTCAAATATTTGTAATATTATAAGACTTATATTCTTGAATACTGACATTCGAATCACCGTGTATAAAGGCCAGGTGTGCGTCCCTGACCCAGAGGACAGATTACGTATTATACGCGAATTCCATACATCCAGTGTCGGAGGACACAAGGGAGTTACAAAAACAATAGCGCGAATACGTCATAAA
>NW_012053264.1:0-601 GCF_000956235.1 Wasmannia auropunctata | reverse complement strand
GTCATATTTTTATGAAACTGATTATGATACAGATGATTCTGAAATTGGACAAAAAGGCGAAAAGAGAAAACATTTAAGTAGCTCATCTAATCACGAACAACGAAAAAGACGAAAAAGCAAAAAGAAACGAAAACATGTGCATGAATCAAACAAGAAAAATATCGAAGAACAACGCGATGAGCCTAAAAACACGCCCGAACATGCGGATGAAGCTGAAGGGTGCGGCTCGCCGGAACGTCATAGCGACAGTAGCGCCATCTATGAGTATCCACGGAAAGCCCGTCGCACGCCCGACAACGCGAGCGCCAAAGCTTCGCAAAAGAGACGCCTCAGCGAAAACCACACAACGGGTGTCTCAAATAAACGCATCGATAATAAAAAATCTCATGAACAAGAATATACATATGAACAAGAACAAAATATGCAATTCGAACCTATGGAAGTTGCAACACATTCTAGCGATAGTTTCGAGGTACGTAGGAATATTGAAGTACAAGCAGAAATACATGCACCTCCCACAAATATAAAAATACTACACGATAAAAACAAAAAGAAGGAAAATAAAAATTTACAAAAACCGCCTAATGAAGATTTAATTGAA
>NW_012053263.1:0-438 GCF_000956235.1 Wasmannia auropunctata | reverse complement strand
TAGCTCTTGTATATGCCGTAAAACATTTCCGCCCGTACATTTATGGACGTAAATTCACGTTAGTAATGGATCACAAACCGTTAGAGTGGCTGAACTCGATAGCCGATCCTACGTCACGATTAATGAGGTGGAGATTAAAATTAGCCGAATACGAATACGAAATAAAATATAAGCCTGGAAAGAAGAATAAAAATGCTGATGCTTTATCACGAAATCCTATCGAAGAAATCAGAACTCTATGCCCGTTACGCGCCAAGCGAACACGATCTTCCTCAAGCGAAGCTTCAATGGAAGCAGAACGTAAGAAATTAAAAACTCAACATCCAAGCTTCAAAAGACCAATGATATACGAGAGTGCAGGCTCAGGTAACCCTGCGCCACATAAGAAAATTAAACCTGACGAATTATCTCCTTATGAAGACTCAGATGACGACAGAA
>NW_012053262.1:0-409 GCF_000956235.1 Wasmannia auropunctata | reverse complement strand
ATTCTCGATCAACTCGGGAGCGCAAAGTATTTTTCAGTATTCGATTTAGCTTCCGGATTTCATCAAATTATGATGGACAAAGAGGATAAACATAAAACCGCATTCTCAACGCCATATGGACATTTTGAATATAATCGTATGCCATTCGGATTAAAAAATGCTCCTGCTACTTTTCAAAGACTAATGGATCAAGTATTAACAGGCTTGCAAGGAATTGAATTATTTGTTTATCTCGATGACATAGTCATATATGCACGATCACTCGAAGAGCATGAAACAAAATTTCATAGACTCATGAAACGACTATCAGAAGCGAATTTATTCTTGCAACCGGACAAATGTGAATTTTTAAAAAGAGAAGTAATTTATCTGGGACATATAATAACTGAAAATGGAGTAAAACCAGATC
>NW_012053261.1:0-451 GCF_000956235.1 Wasmannia auropunctata | reverse complement strand
TGCATTGAGTAGAATAACAAAAGGTCGAACTCGTACGATAGGAGTGGCAAAAATACGCATTTTCGACATCGACGTGCTATTTCACGTAGTCTCTGATGATTTCCCAATCCAACAGGATGGAATCTTGGGCACAGAATTCTTTAAAAGTCATAAAGCAACAATAGACTACCCGAGGGCAAGTCTAGTTGTAAACGGAATACCGTATTATTTTCATAATAACGAAATCGTTACTATTCCTGCACGTACTCGCAAGCAAATATTCATTCGTGTCGCTAATCCAGAAATAAAATGTGGATATATTCCAAAACTGAACGCTGGACCGCAGGTGTACTTAGGGAACGCCGTAGTATCTAATCGTCAAGGAGTGGCACATCTATATGCTATTAACTCATCAGACGAGGATATAGAATAGCGGTTCCCACTATAAAAATATATCCATTCGAAGAAAGAA
>NW_012053260.1:0-535 GCF_000956235.1 Wasmannia auropunctata | reverse complement strand
GTTACTTGCAATAAAATTGGAAAACCACCCTCAATTGTTTTACCCAGTAAGGATCTAACAGATGAACGTGCTAATTTTATGATCGATACGGGATCCGATATAAATATTATAAAGAAGGAATCTCTTGATAAGAACGTACCCATTGATACGAAAGTCATCTTTGCATTGAGTGGAATAACAAAAGGTCGAACTCGTACGATAGGCGTGGCAAAAATACGCATTTTCGACATCGACGTGTTGTTTCACGTAGTCTCTGATGATTTCCCAATCCAACAGGATGGAATCTTGGGCACAGAATTCTTTAAGAGCCATAAAGCAACGATAGACTACCCGAGGGCAAGTCTAGTTGTAAACGGAATACCGTATTATTTTCATAATAACGAAATCGTTACTATTCCTGCACGTACTCGCAAGCAAATATTCATTCGTGTCGCTAATCCAGAAATAAAATGTGGATATATTCCAAAGCTGAACGCTGGACCGCAGGTGTACTTAGGGAACGCCGTAGTATCTAATCGTCAAGGAGTGGCACATC
>NW_012053259.1:0-451 GCF_000956235.1 Wasmannia auropunctata | reverse complement strand
GGAAATCGCCCTTTTAATAGAGAAAATAGAATCGTTGATAATATACAACGAGATAGAGTCCAAGAAAATTCGGGAAACCGGGATCGGGCGCAGCGAACAGGCGTAACGCTGAACGAACGCCCCCGAGTGCGCCTAATCACACCACAGCCGCAAGAATCACCCGAGGGTACGCAAGTATAAACGTTACTTGCAATAAAATTGGAAAACCACCCTCAATTGTTTTACCCAGTAAGGATCTAACAGATGAACGTGCTAATTTTATGATCGATACGGGATCCGATATAAATATTATAAAGAAGGAATCTCTTGATAAGAACGTACCCATTGATACGAAAGTCATCTTTGCATTGAGTGGAATAACAAAAGGTCGAACTCGTACGATAGGCGTGGCAAAAATACGCATTTTCGACATCGACGTGTTGTTTCACGTAGTCACTGATGATTTCCCAAT
>NW_012053258.1:0-442 GCF_000956235.1 Wasmannia auropunctata | reverse complement strand
TAAATCGTCCAAATTTTCCTACTCCACGTAACGTTGGATTAATTTGCCGTTATTGCAAAATTCCTGGACATAGTCTCGAACAGTGTCGAAAGAGACAATATAATAATAATTTGATGAACCAAGGAAATCGCCCTTTTAATAGAGAGAATAGAATCGCTGATAATATACAACGAGATAGAGTTCAAGAAAATTCGGGAAACCGGGATCGGGCGCAGCGAACAGGCGTAACGCTGAACGAACGCCCCCGAGTGCGCCTAATCACACCACAGCCGCAAGAATCACCCGAGGGTACGCAAGTATAAACGTTACTTGCAATAAAATTGGAAAACCACCCTCAATTGTTTTACCCAGTAAGGATTTAACAGATGAACGTGCTAATTTTATGATCGATACGGGATCCGATATAAATATTATAAAGAAGGAATCTCTTGATAAGAACGTA
>NW_012053257.1:0-521 GCF_000956235.1 Wasmannia auropunctata | reverse complement strand
TATATACGAGAATTCATACGCGCGATCCAATAAATCTCAACAATGCTATAGAAACCGCGATAAAAGCAGAAACCGAATATAACGAACATATGCAACGCATGAGGATCACGGAGGGCCTTATGCAATCTATTCGTTGTAATAATTGCCTTGGATACGGCCATAATACATATTCATGCAGTACTGTTAACCCGCTTGCGCAAATATCTCATGTAAATTGGCAACCTAAAGTCTGTTCATTTTGCAAAAATCCAGGACATGTGCGCGCTGAATGTAGAGCCTTACAACCGCGGATGTTAAATCGAAATCCAATAAACAACATGCGAAATTTAAATTTTGTTAATAACCGAATAAATCGTCCAAATTTCCCTACTCCACGTAACGTTGGATTAATTTGCCGTTATTGCAAAATTCCTGGACATAGTCTCGAACAGTGTCGAAAGAGACAATATAATAATAATTTGATGAACCAAGGAAATCGCCCTTTTAATAGAGAGAATAGAATCGCTGATAATATACAACGA
>NW_012053256.1:0-1578 GCF_000956235.1 Wasmannia auropunctata | reverse complement strand
CTCGGTACATTCGGCGTTGTCAAAAGAATATATGACGAATTACTGATATTTTATACGTGAATTCGCAGTTCAGAGAGAAAGCAGAAGATTGCCGGGGGAGCCATGTATCGCAATGTAGGTCAATAAAAAAAATACTACATTTTATTCTATATAATAACAAAAAATTCCCGAAAGAATTGTGACCGCCATTGCTAACGATAAAAAAAACGCTACTTTTCGAGTAAATTTTTTTTAAGTGTTACAGAATAAAATGAAAAATTAATAAATAAGCAGTAAAATTAAACCACGTTATTCACTGTGATTATGATTTCAACCGGAGAGTTCTCTAAATATTCGCAATTAAGAATGGCAAAAAGCGACATTCATGTTCTGGTAATTATAAATCTAATTAAAGCGTTGCGACCAAGTTGACTCTCATAGTTCTCTTCGATTCAATATTTACTTAGTGAAGCGCTTCGAAACGATTAAAGGAAAGTTCGTGGCGCACTGACGCGAGATCGAACTTTTCAATGTGAAAATTTCGTGTCAAATAGAATAAGAGTCACGAACAGCATCGGTGAATCAATTATGATCGGAAAACGACACTTTACGTTCAAGTGGATAAACTTTGCAAAATATACGATTGCTTCACAGTTTGATAAAAAAGAAAAGAATTAAAGAGAAAAACGAAAGAAAAGAGAGATAGAGGAAGAGAGAGAGAGAGAGAGAGAGAGAGAGAGAGAGAGTGCGGAGAATGAACCGATCCTCGAAAGGGGGAAAATATTACGCGAAAGATCGAGCGTCGTCGACCAAATTCTTTTTGCCGCGCCGGATCGTTCTTTAACGGCCAACTTGTTTCCAATATGCATTGATAAACCTGTCCGCGCGCGCAGCCCGACTCCGATCGGCGACGCCGCAGCGATTCTTGATTACCGACCGGATTACTCGTAGCTTCGGGCCACTCATGGATCATCGGTTCCTCCGGGGCGATCGCTGGATAAATTGCTCCGCTCCTGCAATCTTCTTAGCATCCGGGCGATCGCCTATCGCAGATACATTCGGCCGAGGCGAAAAGAAATCGACTTACAGAGATTGCAGACGGGCCTTGAGAAATCGCAGAATCTGACTTTGAGTTAGCGTTCGAGTTAACTGGGTTCCGGTTTAATCGATATGCGCGCGAGGCAACGCTCCTCGATCGCGGATCCACAAGACATGTTCCTCGACGTAGGGATTACGTTGTCCCGGCAATATCGATAATTAGATCAATAATTACTCTCTAATGACATACGTGTAGCCGCCATCGAGATCGTTCCGCAGTTTCCGTCCACCGATTTTATCAAATGTCTTGTCCATGAAATAAAATTAAAATTCAATATTTCTTATTACGTATTTCTTTTTCTATTATTTTTTAAAATAAACAATGAAATAAATACTTTTTTGTACTAATAGATAATTTCTACAATCAAATAGTCAACATTTCGGACGACTATCAGCGTTCGTAGTTTCGCGATTTTGGAAATTGGGTGCGATTTTCGAAGGGACGACAAAGAGGGGCAGAGTCTGAGCCATGGCGGGACCGATAACCGATATGCAGATATC
>NW_012053255.1:0-689 GCF_000956235.1 Wasmannia auropunctata | reverse complement strand
ACAATTGTTATAATATAATAAATACAGTCCTGGCCGCGAGAAGAAATCACTGTTCGAGCTTCTATGCATTAAATCACGTTGGAAGAAGTCCTTCGAAATCGGTCCTCTATATATAATATTTAATCTAATATTGAATTGGGTAGTGCCTAGTGAAAAAGATAAAAAAGTTAAGTATTAAAAAGTTAAATAATTTTAACTTAACTTAGTTACATTCTAGGCTCTTAACTTTGAACTTAAAGTAGTTACATTTTATCAGTAGCTACTAACTTTTGATCTAATTTTTTTGAAGTTATTTTTAGTACTTTTTTTAAACCCAAAATGAAATATATATCTGTGTTGGTGCCTTCAAATTCAAATTTGAGAACGCACGTCGAGGCAATTGTTATAATATAATAAATACAGTCCTGGCCGCGAGAAGAAATCACTGTTCGAGCTTCTATGCATTAAAATCATGTTGGAAGAAGTCCTTCGAAATCGGTCCTCTATATATAATATTTAATCTAATATTAGAATTGGGTAGTGCCTAGTGAAAAAGATAAAAAAGTTAAGTGTTAAAAAGTTAAATAATTTTAACTTAACTTAATTACATTTTAGACTCTTAACTTTGAACTTAAAGTAGTTACATTTTATCAGTAGCTACTAACTTTTGATCTAATTTTTTTAAGTTATTTTTAGTACTTTTTTTAAAC
>NW_012053254.1:18738-20774 GCF_000956235.1 Wasmannia auropunctata | reverse complement strand
TGTAATTAATCTCATATTATTCCAAATGAATTAGAAAAGTCATATTCAAATATTAAAAAAGCTTTTTGATTTGTCATTATTTACCCAACTAAAAATTATTTGTCCCGGGAGCTACTTTTTCCTTTAAAACTCTACTGAGGAAAATAAAATTAATATACAAGCATAGGAATTATATCAAAATAGAGGAAAAAGGTACCGTAAGACATAGAATAGGTTAAATTTCGTTCAACGATTCAGCAATTAAGAAAATATAACTTCAAATATCAAAAAAAGATCCAGGTTTTATTTTATTTCACGAATACAAAATTTTTAAACTTTTCCGCTAGCTATATTTGGCTTTTGATTATTACGGTTTTTTCAGAAGATGATTAGATGCTTAAAGTGACACTATATTTGCCGCCTGTCACTATTTAGCACCCCCCCCTTCCCTTACTAAATAACTTACTTTTTGTTATGTAAAATATATATTTTAAATAATGTTATTTTAAATACGACCCCTGGATATTAACACAGAGAAGTTTCAGGCTGAGATGACAATTGTTATCACAGCTGGAAGGGAGTCATTTATTACATCTCATTATAAGATATCATTTGGCACACAGTTCAGTCTCAAAATTGAGAGCCTAAAAAACGGGTGATTTTTTTAATTCGTTCTTTTTATACGGATTTTATTTTGGATAAAAAATTGATTCTGCAAATTGAGATATTGAAAGTACCTCTTCTCTCTTTCTTAAGTATAAAGAATGAGAATTACATTTTTTATTACCAAAGTTATATTCTTTTTATCATCAGGTTTTCACATTTTCCGTTGTCTCTTTTGCATTTGCAGGAAACGAGCATGCATAGAAATGGCGAGTTGAGAGTTTAAAATTGTTTCAATTGAAAGTTGAAAACTCTCTCTTGAAAGCTTTAAGAATCGAAAGTTTATATATATATTTTTTTCAAGACTTTAAAATTATTTTATTCGAAGTTGTGCAACTATTTAAATCATTACTTATTTAGAATGTCTGCGTAATACCGACACTTTTTGTCCTCTGCAAGATGCAGTAGAATTTTTTAAAGAATATTCACTCGTAGTTTCTGTCGTCACGTCACAATCGCCGCTACTTTACGAAAGCTGACAATGCACTTCCCCTGTGAGATAATCCAGCTGTTAAAATGCCGTAGATATAAAACGGACGGGGAGCTTTCTGTCCGCCGAAAAATATCGCGCACCCGATTCTCGCAAGCACAGTTCGGCAAGGCGGCTTACATTTCCGATATCAACTTCGCTATATAATCCTCGTCGGAAGAGACACGGCTTAAATCGATCGCGCGCACATATATCTGCAGCCTGCGTCCCGTCCCGTCGAGATTGAGATCGTCGCGCGATGAAAAGTCCTCGCGCGGAAAGGGCACCTTTCCTTTATCCGTATTTCATTCGCGAATACGCGAAATTGAAGATCCATGAGATAGTAATTTATTTCCTTACGCAACCGATGAAATCGGTTGAAAGCCTTACCGTTTTTTTTTTTTTTCAACGACCGTATCGAGAAAGGATAAAGTTCGGGCTTTATGTACATTTTTCAAATCTAAATCTCAAATCTCCCTTCTTTTCGGCCTTTATCAATTTTTCATCATTTTACAATCTTTATGCTTCTTTATATAGTTTTTATTATTTATCTTTTATCTCTGATTTGTCTTAATTTTTATATTGTTTAAATAAAATTATTATTTACATAAAAAAATAAGCAACCTATTGTATAAAAATTTATTAGATAAAATTTAATTACTTTTATGATTACTTAAATTTAATTATTTTATGATTACTTGAATTAGTTATTATTTAATTACTTATAAACACATTTTTTAAATCTAAAATTTCAAACCCTTCTTTTCAGCCTTTATCAATTTTTCATCATTTTATAATCTTTATGCTTTTATATAGTTTTTATTATTTATCTTTTATCTCTTATTTGTCCTAATTTTTATATTATTTAAATAAAATTATTACTTACATAAAAAAAAATAAGCAACCTATTGTATAAAAACTTATG
>NW_012053254.1:12180-14542 GCF_000956235.1 Wasmannia auropunctata | reverse complement strand
CTTTCTCTCTCTCTAAAAGTGGAGAGGAGCCTGTTGAAGCGGGGAGTTTAATATTATATATTATTGTAATTGAAAGATTAAATTAAAAAGTATTTTGTATTTCAAAGAAGTATTTTGTATTGCAAATAAAAACTTAAAAGTATTTTGTATTTTGTATTTCAAATCGAAAGATTGAAAGTATTTTGTATTTTGTATTTCAAATCAAAAGATTGAAATTATTTTATATTTTGTAATTCAAATACTAAGATTCCTAATATTTTATATTTTGTATTTTAAATACTTTAATGGTGTATTTTGCCCAGCCCTGCCTCAGAATTAGTCACATATAACTGAGTTCTTTTGTCATTCTCTGTGCTATCTGGGAAGTAATCTAGCCCTAGTGAATACGACGACTATGGCTGCAATTGCGCGCGCGCTGGTCGACATTTCGAAAATTATTTCCAGCAACGTTTCCGACAATCTCGCAGCTGCAACCACATCAAACTAGTTCGTCGATGTTTCACGCGCCGGCAACAATAACACAATTCTCGTCGGCACGACGAATGTTGTTTCATTACCGTGCGGGAATTCATTTCAGCGCGCGCGGTCGCGGGCTGTTCCTAGAACGATTCGTCATAACCGCGCGACTTGGTGATATTATTGAGTCGAATTAAATTGCGACGACAACAACAGCGGTTTGCACGAGCGTGCCGCGACGCGTAGGAATGCCGCAACAAAATCTCGTCATGACTCGAAAAAAATCTCGACCTGTGTATTCTCGTCTTGTTCTTGAACCCGAAAAATCTTGTCTTGTCTCGAAATTCTCGAAAATCTCGAGGATTGTAAAAATTATGTTTTTTTATCATAAAAGTATAGCTATAACTTAAAAATATCGTAATTTATTTTTTACTGTCATATTAATCATAATTTATTATTATGATTTATTTACGATTATTTTCATATGAAAAGACTATAACTTAAACAACTCATTTCCGGACCTATGCTTATATAGCTTTTTCTCCTTCTTTTTGGGAAAAAATCACTTCCCAAATCACTTCCCAAAATATTACGGGCGATTTTTTCTAGACACCTTGTATAGTCTAATGTGATTTAGATCCAGTAATATTGCTTTGAAATATTATTAATCATGTTTGTATTATTTATTTGCAATTAGTAAGACAATAATTATATTTATTATTTAAATCTTGAAAATTTTGTCTTATATTAAATTAGTAAGACAATATTTATTATTTAAATCTTGAATAATTTTAATCCGTTTAAATTTTCATCTGAAATTGTTGGAATAAATGCAGTTTAACTTACGAACGTTTCTAAAAATGCCTAACAAATTTCTAAAAAATCATCTTGCGAAAATACTCGAATTCATTTTCAGTGATTTTTTCAAAATTAAAATTTGCTAACTTATTTTATTATTTTCATTTCTATCAACTCGGGAATATTTTACAAAAGAATGGAATAATTTTTATGGTTTTTCGAGTACTTGAGATTTTTGAGAATCTCGAGTCTAGAATCTTGTTTTGTCTTGAAATTCAACAAAAAAGTCTCGTCCCGAATTCGAGACAAGACAAGACGGGATTCTCGAAATCTCGAACCTTGACGTCATCTCTAGGCGACGCGTCTACCATCTCGAAACTGCAGCCGTTTGGAGAATTCTTCTTGATATATCCTTCGTGAAATAATCCTCGGGGTACCTATAAGGGTCTATTGAATTCCGAAGCGAAAATTCGGTCGAATAAGAATGTTTGTACCCGACAACAAGCTGGAGAAATAACTCGAAACTTTACATCGCAGCGAGTCCCGTATGTGTATGTGTGTGTGTGTGTGTGTGTGTGTGAGTGTGTGCCCGCGAATTCGCGTTATAACGAAATTCCTGAAGAGAGTTCTCCGCGGTGTATCGAGACCGGAGAAAGCGAAGATAAACTACATTATATTAAAAATAAAATCAATACAAAAAATGGGCTGTGAACCAAAGCTTAGTTGTTATTACGCTCCAATATACATATATGAATTGAGGACATGCTATGTATGCTGCGAGCGCATTTAATATACACTTCTCAACAAAATTAAAGCATCACTTACTCTACCCTCCAAAAATAGACAAATTTCAAGAGAGTGTAACTTCGTCAAAAATGATCGTGTTGAGATATTCAAAAGTCTACTTTTCAAATCGGTACTTTAGAAAACGATTCTACTGATTTTTCATGGAATTATACGGATAGAAAAGGGAGACCCGACGAAAATTTTTTACGAACTTTGACAAGTTCCATGGCGCGAATTAAAAATCGCATGCAAATGCAGTTTACAGCTTTCGAAAGAGTGAATCTTTACCTTTAATTTGCTTTTTTGTTGAGCGTTGTACGAT